>NW_007734191.1:15348-17993 GCF_000696425.1 Galeopterus variegatus | reverse complement strand
TATAGTGACCCTCTTTTCCTCTTTTTATGGTTTTTAGTTTAAATTCTATTTTATCAGATCTGAGAATATCTACTCCAGCTCGTTTTTCTTTTATGTTTGCATGGAAGATCTTTTTTCATCCTTTCACTCTTAGTCTATTGGAGTCTTTATGGGTGAGGTGGGTCTCTTGTAGGCAGCATATAGTTGGGTCCACCTTTCTAATCCAGTCAGCCAATCTGTGTCTTTTGATTGGGGAATTTAAACCTTTTATATTAAGAGTTGTTATTGAAAGCTGTTGATTTATTCCTAGCATTTAATTGGTTGTTTGGTTGTCTTAGGTGTCATTTGTTCCTTGTTTTCTGTTTTGCTGTTTGTTTTCTGTGTTTGTTGGTTCCTTAGGTTGCAGCTAGTGTTTTTGTTTGTTTGTTTTCTTTTCATGATTGTCATTTTTATTATACTGGTGGATTTTTATTTTTCTTGGACTATTATGGCTATGGTAATTATCTTTCAGGGTCCAATCCCAGTACTCTCTTGAGAATTTCTTGTAAGGGTGGTCATGTGGTGGTAAACTCTGCAGTTTTTGTTTGTCTGAGAAATATACTATTTGCCCTTCATTTCGGAAGGACAGCCTTGCAGGGTAGAGTATTCTTGGCTGGCAATCTTTGTCTTTTAGTATTTTGAATATATCATCCCATTCCCTTCTAGCCTTTAGGGTTTGTGTTGAGAAGTCTGACGTTAACCTGATTGGAGCCCCCTTATAGGTGATTTGACGCTTCTCTCTTGCAGCTTTCAAGATTCTCTCTTTGTCCTTGAGTTTAGTCATTTTGACTATAATATGCCTTGGTGAAGCCCTTTTTGGGTTGAATACGTTTGGAGATCATTGAGCTTCTTGGATCTGTAGATCTGTGATTTTTCTTATGTCTGGGAAGTTTTCTGCCACTATTTTGCTGAATATGTTTTCAATACAATCACTTTTTTCCTCCCCTTCTGAAATACCCATGATTCAGATATTTGAGCGCTTAAGGTTGTCTAATATCTCTCTCTGATTTTCTTCGATAACTTTGATACTTTTTTCTTTTTTCTTGTCTGCTTGTATTATTCCAAAGAGCCCATCTTCAAGAACCGAGGTTCTCTCTTCAACTTCCGTTATCCTGCTAGTTAAACTCTCCAATGTGTTTTTTATTTCGCTGAATAACTTCTTCAGTTCAGCAAGTTCTGCTACATTTTTTTTTATGACAATGATTTCCTTGTACATTTCCTCTTTCAGCTCCTGTATGTTTTTCCTGGTTTCATCATGCTGTCTAGCTGTGTTTTCTTGTATCTCATTCAGCCTCTTTAGAATTAACACTCGAAATTCCCTGTCATTCATTTCAAGGGCTTCTTGTTCTATAGGATCTAGAATTTGAGAATTATTGACTTTTGGTGGTGTATGTTCTTGGTTTTTTGCATTTCTTTTTGGATGTTTATTCATTTTGGCAGGGATTTTCTCTCGAATCTTGGACTTCCGACAGTAGATGGCGCTATCGAGCCTTGGAAATCCTTCCAGTGGGCTGTCAACTACTCCTTTCTTTCTTTATTTATTTCTGAGATTCCGCCTCTTTTAGCCGGGTCCCTCCCCACTCTGTGTGCTCAGGACAGGGCTGAGGCGTGTCTTCTATAAGCCTTGACTTTTAGTTGAGTCATCAAAGTTGTGTCGCGCCCCGCCCTGCCTAGCAGGTGACCTAATTCTCCGGACTGGGGGGGAGGAGGGAGGGTCAGTCAACCCACAATTTCTCCTTGCCTTCCCCTCACTTGGGTCGGCTCCCTTAGAAACCCGACTGGTACACTTCAATGGGGGCATTTCCCCTCTCTGTGTGCACACAATGGGGCCTCCTGGAGGGTGCGTCTTTTTTTCTGAGACTCCTCCTTCTTTGCCGGACCCCTCACCTCTCTGTACAGGGCTGGGGCTTGTCTTCTGCAATCCTCGTCTCTCAGCCCCACCTGGCCCTGAAGGGGTCTCAGGCCTCCGCCACAGACACTGTGGGCATTCCTGCGGCCCTGGTCCTCTGGGCCTCCCACCTTCCCCCCCGTATTGCAGCCCCCTGTGTGGTTGAGTTATCTCCCACACCAGGGCATGAGCACCCCGGGGGAGAATCCCACAGCACAGAGTTCCTCTTTGAATCCCCCGGGCGTGAGCCGGCTCGGCGCCCTCAGGCCGTCAACTCTCTGGCAGGATCAAGCGGGCTTGGGGGCACCCCGGTCCCCCCTCTCCCAACCAGAAATCAGTCTGGGGTTTTTCTGAACTGAAGGCCACAGAGATGGTATCTGCCTCCCGGAAGCAGGGAGTTTACCTGGGGCCGAAGCCCCAGGTGTGGTGGAGTGACAGTCTGGCCAGGATCCTCTTCCCTGCCCTCCCGACACTGGCTGGGGGCTCCACACACCACCAGCCCCTCCAGAGATCCGTGGGTGGAGTGGGATTGGTGGCCAGTCCACAGGCCCCGGGGGGCCCCAGCGCTGAGGCACACAAGTGGCAGGGCTCAGTGAGGAGCCACGCCAAGCGAAGATGGCTGGCTTGCCCGATCTGAGCCGGCCGGCTCCGCCCCCCCCCCGGAGAAAATGGAGGCAGCACTGATGAAGGCGCCTAGCGTGGTGTGGTAAGCGGGGGCCGGGCAGGCGTTTGCCCCCCA
>NW_007734191.1:5999-15338 GCF_000696425.1 Galeopterus variegatus | reverse complement strand
CACGTCTTTTTTTCCGAGACTCCTCCTCCTTTGCCGGACCCCTCCCACGGACACTGTGGGAGTTCCTGCGGCCCTGGACAAGGTCCTCTCTGGGTCTCCCACCTTCCCCCCAGTATTGTGGCTCCCTGGGTGGTTGGGTTATCTCCCACACCAGGGTGCGAGCCCCCCGGGGGAGGATCCCACAGCACACAGTTCCTCTTTGAATCCCCCTGGCGTGAGCCGGCTCGGCGCCCTCAGGCTGTCAGCTCTCTGTTAGGATCAAGCGGGCTTGGGGGCACCCCGGTCACCCCTCTCCCAACCAGAAATCAGTCTGGGGTTTTTCTGAACTGAAGGCCACAGAGATGGTATCTGCCTCCCGGAAGCAGGGAGTTTACCTGGGGCCGAAGCCCCAGGTGTGGTGGAGTGACAGTCTGGCCAGGATCCTCTTCCCTGCCCTCCCGACACTGGCTGGGGGCTCCACACACCACCAGCCCCTCCAGAGATCCGTGGGTGGAGTGGGATTGGTGGCCAGTCCACAGGCCCCGGGGGGCCCCACACTGAGGCACACAAATGGCACGGCTCAGTGAGGAGCCACGCCAAGCGAAGATGGCTGGCTTGCCTGATCTGAGCCGGCCGGCTCTGCCCCCCCCCCGGAGAAAATGGAGGCAGCGCTGATGAAGGCGCCTAGCCTGGTTTGGTAAGCGGGGGCCGGGCAGGCCTTTGCCCCCCAAGCAGGGCTGGGCTGGGGGTCACTCACAAAGCTCCCAGAGCTGGGCTGGTCCCGTGCCTTCCTCTCCATCTCTGCGTTGCTGCTGCCGTCTTTCCTGGCCTTTGTTGCCTTGGGCTGCTCGGTCTCCCAGCGTGGTTAGGGCACTCTCAGGAATCTTCTTTTGCATCGGCCCTAAAACCTCGAGACTGTAGTTGCTTTTTTTCATTGTAGATTAGTTGATCAGTGATTTATTTTTTTTTTTGTTGCTCTTGGAAATGCAAATAGTACTCTGGCAGCACAGCACACACTTCTCAGGCTCGCTCTGTCCTCTGGCATGCCTGCTCCAGACCCGTCGCCATCTTGCTCCCCCCTATACCATTTTTTTTTATCCATTCATCCACGGATAGACATTTAGGTTGATTTTATCTCTTGGCTATTGTGAATACTGTCGCAATGAACACAGGTACACGTGTATCTTTGATAGATTGATTTCATTTCCTTTGGGTACATATCCAGTAGTGGAATTGATGGGTCGTAAGGTAGTTTTATATTAGTTTTTTGAGGAACCTCCATACTGTTTTCCATAATGGTTCTATTAATTTACATTACCACCAACAATGTTTGAGTTGCCTTTTCTCCACATCCTCACCAGCATTTGTTAGTTTCTTTTTGTTAGTAGCCATTCCAATTGGAGTGATTGTGGTTTTAATTTGTATTTCCCTGATTATTACTGATGTTGAGCATTTTTTCATGTGCCTGTTGGTCTTTGTATGTCTTCTTTTGAGAAATATCTGTTCATGTCCTCTGCCCATTTTATTATTGGGTGATTTGATTTTTGCTGTTGAGTTGCTTGAGTTCCTTAAGTATTCTGGATATTCACCTCTTGTCTAATGTGTCATTTGTAAACACTGTTCCATTCTGTGGTTTGTCTCTTCACTTTGTCGATAGTGTCCCTTGCTGTCCAGAAGCTTTTTAGTTTGATATAGTCCCATGTATGTATTTTTGCTTTAGTTGCCTTTGCCTTTGTAGACTCACTCAAAAAAGCATGGCCCACTCCCATTGTATGTAGCATTTCATCTATGTTTTCTTCTAATATTTCCATAGTTTCCATACTTTACTTAGTTAAGTAAATTCCTTAAATTTAGGTCTTTAATTCACTTTGAGTTGATTTTATTGTCTTATGGTGAGTGAGAGAGATTTAGTTTCAGTCTTATGCATATTGTTAACCAGTTTTCCCAGCACCATTTGCTGAAGAAGGTGCCCTTTTCCCAGTGTATGTTCTTGACATCTTTGTCAAAAATCAGTTGGCTATAAATGTCTGGGTTTATTTCTAGGCTTCCTCTTCTGTTCCATTGGTGTATTCGTCTGTTTTTATACCAGTACCATGCAGTTTTGGTTACTATAATTTTATAGTATATTTTGAGGTCTGATAGGGTGATGCCTTCTAGCTTTATTGTTTTTGTTCAAGATTGCTTTGGCAATACAGAGTCATTTGAGGTTCCATACAAATTTTAAGATTGTTCTTTCTAGGCTGGTCAATTAGCTCATTGGTTACATCCTGGGGCTGATGACACCAAGGTCCAGAGTTGATCTCTGTGCTGCAGCTGCCAAAAAAAAAAGAAGAAGAAGAAGAAGAAGAAGAAGAAGAAGAAGAAGAAGAAGAAGAAGAAGAAGAAGAAGAAGAAGAAGAAGAAGAAGAAGAAGAAGAAGAAGAAGAAGAAGAAGAAGAAGAAGAAGAAGAAGAAGAAGAAGAAGAAGAAGAAGAAGAAGAAGAAGAAGAAGAAGAAGAAGAAGAAGAAGAAGAAAGTTTGTTTACTTCTGTGAAAAATGTCATTGGAATTTTAATAGTGATTTTGTTGAATCTGTAGATTGCTTTGGGTATATGGATATTTTGATGATGTTAATACTTCGAAACCATGAATACGGGAAAACTTTCCATTTATTTGTGTCCTCTTCAGATTTTTTCACCAGTGATTTAAAGTTTTCATTGTAGAAGTCTTTCACCTCCTTGGTTAAATTTACTTCTAGGTATTTCATTTGTTTGGTAGTTATTGTGAATGGGACTGATTTCTTCTTCAGATATCTTGTTATTGGCATATAGGAAAGCTATTGATTTTGTATGTTGATTTTGTATCCTGTTACTATAACTGAATTTGCTTATTAGTTCTAGTATTTTTTTGGTGGAGTCTTTAGGGTTTTCTGTGTATAGAAATATTTTCTACACCTATCACAGACAATGGACTAATTATATTAATATGTAAGAACTCCTGTAAAATGATTCCAAAAATGAACAAATCCAACAGAAAAATGGGGAAAAATTTAATATGCAGCCTTCAGAAAAGGAAATAATGAATAGGTCTTAGCCATATGAAGTTGTATACATGTTTAGTAATAGTAAGAAAAGCTATACTAGGTTTTGATTAGTTGGGTGAAGGGCAAAGTTTGATAGCACATTGTGCTGGCAAATCTGTGGAAAAATAGATACTTTCTTAAATTGGTTTTAGGAACATAAATTGATGTCAGTATTCCTAAAAATTTTATTTATAGGATTTATTTATTTAAGTGAATATATAATTTTATTTCTTGAGATTTATCCTTTGTAGAAAATTTTCATGTGTGTGAAATATATATTAAGAGTTATTAATATCAGCATTTTTCTCATTGCAAAATATTGGAAATGACATAATTCTATCACTTTGAGATTGATACTATAAATTTTGGTACAGTCTTGAAATGGAATGCTTTTAAGCCATAGAAAAGGAGATCCTTTATGTACTAATAAGAAAGGCATACAAATGTATTATTAGAGATAAAACAAAATATGAAACATCCTAGAACAGTATTACAGTAATGACAACAGTGGAGGGAGAACTATATACATATATGAGGAAACTTCAAAAAGTTCATGGAAAGATTTATATTATCTTTTGATCCTATTTTCCATGCACTTTTGGAAGTACCTTCACATATCCTTGATATAAATAAAATATCTTGGGTAACTTTGGAAGGATACTGAAGAAACTAATACCAATTAGTTTTAGGAAAAGGAAATGTGTAGCTGGGATTCAGAGACAGGAGAGTGAATTTCCACAGTGTACTCCCTTATGCTTTTTTATTATTTTTGAACTGTGTGAATGTATTACATACACAAAAATTAATTTAAAGAAGAAAATACATGCAAAGCAAACAGAAAAAAAATGCTCCAGAAAAAGAATGGTGCAGGAGTAGAGGGATAGCATAAATAAGGTAGCATTGTATTGCTTCAAAAATAAACAAATGGATCAATGGATCAGAATGAAGAGACCAAAAATGACCCACACAGATAGTGATACTTGAACTAGATAAGAGAACTAGCATTACAGATAAGTGGTGCTGGGCTGCTTGGTTTTCCATGTAGAAAAACCTTGAAATTCATCCCAACTCCTGTTATATAAAAAAATAAATTCTGGGTAGAGGGTGGAATATTTTGCTGGATAATGCTAAATTATTTCACATGGTGATGATACCAAAGTGCACTGGCACCAACAGTGTATAGGAGTTCTCATTATTCCACGGTCTTTACAAAAAGTCATTGTCAATTTAATTTTTGACAATCTGTGAGTGTAAATGGTATATCATTGTGGTTTTAATATATATTTTCTTGGTTAGTAATGATATGTCTTATATATTCATTGTCTATTTGTGTTATTTGTATTTCCTCTTCTGTGATATGTTTGTTCATGATACTTAACCATTTTTTATTTGTTTTTCTTTTCCTTATTGATTCATATATTGTGTATGTGTGTAATATTAGTTGCTTGACTTTTTACTTTCTATGTTTTGAATGTTGATGAATTAAATTTCTTACTTTTAATGTAGTCAAATTATCAATCCCTCCCCCCCTCCCTTTTTTAAAAGAATAAAGACTTTATTATTTTAGAGAAGTTTTAGGTTCACAGCAAAAGTAAGAGGAAGGTACAGAGATTTCCTAGGACTGGATGGGATAAAATAATTAGGTAGCAAATTTTATCATTAGGACATTGCTCTATTCCTGATATTATATATACTTTCAATAAATGTTCACCAAATGAATGGATGAATGAAAAGCAGAGATTGGTTTGAAGCTTTTCTATTCTTTTGATGTAAGCATTTATTGCAATAAAATTCCCACTTAGTACTGTTTTTGCAGCATTCCACAGGTTTTGGTATGATGTAACTTTATTTTCCTCAGTTTCAAGAAATTTTTTTATTTCCTTCCTAATTTCTTCCTGAATCCATAAGTCATTCAGGAGCCTGTTGTTCAGTATCCACACACTTGTAGAGTTTCACTTGTTATAGATTTCTAGTTTTAATCAAGGTGGTCTGAAAAGATACTCTGAATTATTTCAAGTTTTTAAAATTTGCTGAGACTTGATTTTTTACCTAACATGTAGTCTATCCTAGAGAATTTCCCATGTGCTGATGAGAAGAATGTATATTCTGTAGTTGTTCGATGAAATATTCTGTATATATCTGCCAGGTCCAACTGGTCTAAGGTGTAGTTTACGTCCTGTGCTTCTTTTTTTATTTGTTGCCTGGAAGATCTGCCCAATGTTGAGAGAGGGGTGTTCAGGTCACCCACTATTATCACAATAGGGTCGATCTCTTTTTTCAGGTCTGAGAGTGTTTCCTTTAAATATCTGGTTGTCCCAGGGTTGGGTGCATGCATATTTATGACTGTTATGTCCTCTAACTGGATAGGTCCCTTTATCATTACATAATGGCCTTCTTTGTCTAATTTTATGGTTTTTGGTTTAAAGTCTGTTTTATCTGGTATAAGAATAGCTACTCCTGCTTGTTTTTGGTTTCCATTTGTGTGGTATATCTTTTTCCATCCCTTTACTTTTAGTCTGTATGTGTTTTCACAGGTGAGGTGAGTTTCTTGAAGACAGTATATAATTAGGTCTAGCTTTTTAATCCAATCAGCCAGTCTGTGTCTTTTGAATGGGGGGTTTAATCCACTTACATTTATGGTTGTTATTGACAGGTATTGCTTTATGCCTGTCATTATTGACCTAACACTACACTTCAAAGAACTAGAGAAACAACATCAATACAATCCAAAAAGTGGTAGAGAGATAGAAATACTTAAGATCAGAGCAGAACTAAATGAAATAGAGACTCTGAAAATGATACAAAAGATCAATGAAACAAAAAGTTGGTTTGTTGAGAAGATAAATAAAATAGACAAACCTTTAGCTAGGTTAACAAAACAAAAAAAAAAAGAAGAAGAAGAAGAAGAGAGAAGACCCAAATAGCAAAAATCAGAAATGAAAAGGGTGACATTACAACTGATACCACAGAAACATAAAGAATCTTTGGGGGTTATTTAAAACAACTGTACACCAACAAACATGAAAACCTGGAAGAAATGGATAAATTTCTGGACATACGCAAACTACCAAGACTGAATGAATTAAAAATAGAAAACGTGAACAGACCAATAAAAAGCAGTGAGATTGAAGCAGTCGTCAACAACTTTCCAACAAAGAAAAGCTATGTTGACTCTGCAGCTGAATTCTACCAAACCTTTAAAAAGGAATTAATACCAATTCTCTTCAAGCTATTCCAAAATATTGAAACAGAAGCCATTCTCCCAAACTCATTCTATGAGGCCAGCATCACCCTAATACCAAAACCAGACAAAAACACAACAAAAAAAGAAAATTACAGGCCAATATCCTTGGTGAACATAGATGTAAGAATACTGACCAAAATATTAGCAGTAAGAACACAGAAACAAACCAAAAATTTATACACCATAATCAAGTGGGATTCATCTCAGGGATGCAAGGATGGTTCAACATACACAAGTCAATAAATGTGATACAACATATCAGCAAAATCAAGAACAAAAAAAATGTGATTATTTCAATAGATGCAGAAAAAGCATTCAACAAAATTCAACACCCCTTTATAATAAATACTCTCTGCAAATTAGGTGAAGAAGGAAATTATCTCAATGAAATAAAAGCCATTTACAACAAACCAATCATAATATCATCCTGAATGGGAAGGAAGGAAGGAAAGAAAGAAAGAGACCTCGGTAACACATAGCACATTATGATCTGCAATGATGAATTTGCCAATAGGAATAATAATAGTAATGATAATATTAATAATAAAGCATGGATTGAAAACCCTTGGGCTGGGCCTTGAAAGCTACAAGCTTTATTTATTACTAATGGGAGATAAGGATTAGGGGAAGATGGCAGAATGCTTTGAAATGTCCTGTGTGAGTTTTAGACCATTAAAAATGCAGAATAATAAAGTACTTATGATTGAAAGGAGCTATAGACATAATAAAAACAACTTGTCAAGTCACTTAGTCTAGCAGCCTCATAGCCCCTAGATAAACACACAGCTTATTAATTTTATACATATAATGGATTAATTATAGGAGTATCCTGTGGGAAAATTAAATCTTCATGAGAAAACACTTAATAATATATTCCTAGAAATACAACTCTCTTATGCAGCATTTTGTATTTCATGTGTGCAAAATGCTATCAAATACATGGTATCAATTACTTGTAAGATTTCTAAGATCATATTTATATTTCTTAATTGAGGAAACCAACAACAGAAAGACATAGTATATCACATTGTCACAAAACTAATTATAGAAATATTCAGAGAGAGGCAGGAGAGCTGCTGGGACCACATGCCCCAAGCTGAGCCAGCCATGCTGGAGCAGGTAGGTGCTGCAGTGGGACACCCCCAGCACAGGCCAGTGCAGGCCATCCAGAGAGGCCTGAGAGCTGCCGGGACCACACGCCCTGAGCCGAGCCACCCATGCCAGAGCAGGTAGGCGCTGCCACGGGACATCCCCAGTCTAGGCCAGTGTGCACCACCCAGAGAGGCCCTAAAGCCTCCAGGCCCACAGAGCCCCAAGCCACCCACGTCAGAAGAGGTAGGTCCCACTGTGGGACTCCCAGCTCAAGCCAGTCCCTGCAGCCCAGAGAGGCCTGAGCCTCCTGCCCACAGGCACTGAGGCAGCCATGACAAATTGGCAGTCCCAGCAGGATCCTAGCCAGACATTAGGGTTGAATGAATGGACGATGAAATACCCTGCTACAATGAATAAACACCAAAGGAAAGGTACCAGAAATATGAAAAATCAAGAAAGCACACCAACAAAGGGTAATAATAACTCTCAAGCTCTAGATCCTACAGAACAGGAAGTCTTTGAAATGATTGACAAGGAATTTTAAGTGATAATTCTAAGGAAACTAAATGTGATGCAAGAAAACTCAGTTAGACAACATAATGAAATAAGAAAAAGTATACAGGACCTGAAAGAAGAATGTATAAAAAAATTAATGTCCTGAAAAAGAATGTAGCAGAGCTTGTGGAGCTGAAGAATTCATTCAGTGAAATAAAAAACACAACAGAGTTTAACCAGCAGGCTAGAACAAGCAGAAGAGAGAATTTCTGACCTTGAAGTTGGGCTGTTTGAAGTAAGAGGCAGACGGAAAAAAAAGAAAAAAGAAAAAAGATTTAAAAACATTGAAGAAAATCTGGGAGAGATAATAGACAACCTTAAGTGCTCAAATATCTGAATCATGGGTATTCCAGAAGGGGAGGAAAAACGAAATGGCATTGAAAATATATTTAACAAAATAATGGCAGAAAACTTCCCAGGTATAGGGAAAGACACAGATCTTTAGATTCAGGATATTCAAAGATCCCCAAACTTATTCAACTCAAAAAGGTCCTCTCCAAGACATATTATAGTCAAATTGACAAAACTCAAAGACAAAGAGAGAATCTCAAAAGCTGCAAGAGAGAAGTGGCAAGTCACCTATAAGGTGAGCCCCAATCAGACTAACATCAGACTTTTCATCACAAACCCTAAAAGCCAGAAAAGAATGGGATGATATATTCAGAATACTAAAAGACAAAGATTGCCAGCCAAGAATGCTTTACCCAGCAAGGCTATCTCTCTTTTTTTTTTTGGGGGGGGGGGGGGGGGGCTGCTGTTCCACGGTAATGGACAAGCAAGACACCTGCCAAATTTGTTTCCAGTACCCTGAATCTGGGAGCAAGTGTAAAGCCTAATGGTTAAAAACTGTTGCATTTGGAATCAGAGAGCTTGGTTCTCAATTTTTGTCACCACCCTCTTAACAGCTATATGATCTTGGGTAAATTAGTAAATTCTCTGAACCTTATCTTACCACTCAGTAGAGAGGGCATGATAATAGTACTTGCCCCACAACACTGCTAGGAAGATCAAATTAGACGATGTGTGCAGGGTCCTCAGCACAGTATCTGGCACAGATCTAGTCCTCAATATATTTCAACTATAATAGTGGTGAAAATCCCAGCTGAGAAAGCACCTTGCTTATTTGGCTTCCTTCATTAAATTTGTTAAAGAGTGTATATCAAACTACTCTTTTTTATTTCTTTTCTTTTTGGGTTTTTTTTTATTATTATTTTAAAGTTTTACAGATGCTTTACTAGTCAGAGTATTGATTACAGTAATTGCGAAAAATCCCTTATAATTCTTTGTTTAAGTACACATTTTTTTTGTTTGTTTGTTTTTTGTTTTTTTTCCCTAATTTTATTTTGTCAGCATACAATGAGGTTGATTATTGTGTCCCATTACCAAAACCCCCCTCCCTCCTCCCTCT
>NW_007734191.1:1553-5989 GCF_000696425.1 Galeopterus variegatus | reverse complement strand
GGTTTTTGGTTTAAAGTCTGTTTTATCTGGTATAAGAATAGCTACTCCTGCTTGTTTTTGGTTTCCATTTGTGTGGTATATCTTTTTCCATCCCTTTACTTTTAGTCTGTATGTGTTTTCACAGGTGAGGTGAGTTTCTTGAAGACAGTATATAATTAGGTCTAGCTTTTTAATCCAATCAGCCAGTCTGTGTCTTTTGAATGGGGGGTTTAATCCACTTACATTTATGGTTGTTATTGACAGGTATTGCTTTATGCCTGTCATTATTGACCTAACACTACACTTCAAAGAACTAGAGAAACAACATCAATACAATCCAAAAAGTGGTAGAGAGATAGAAATACTTAAGATCAGAGCAGAACTAAATGAAATAGAGACTCTGAAAATGATACAAAAGATCAATGAAACAAAAAGTTGGTTTGTTGAGAAGATAAATAAAATAGATAGAGAAACAACATCAATACAATCCAAAAAGTGGTAGAGAGATAGAAATACTTAAGATCAGAGCAGAACTAAATGAAATAGAGACTCCGAAAATGATACAAAAGATCAATGAAACAAAAAGTTGGTTTGTTGAGAAGATAAATAAAATAGACAAACCTTTAGCTAGGTTAACAAAACAAAAAAAAAAAAAAGAAGAAGAAGAAGAAGAAGAAGAAGAGAGAAGACCCAAATAGCAAAAATCAGAAATGAAAAGGGTGACATTACAACTGATACCACAGAAACATAAAGAATCTTTGGGGGTTATTTAAAACAACTGTACATCAACAAACATGAAAACCTGGAAGAAATGGATAAATTTCTGGACATACGCAAACTACCAAGACTGAATGAATTAAAAATAGAAAACCTGAACAGACCAATAAAAAGCAGTGAGATTGAAGCAGTCGTCAACAACTTTCCAACAAAGAAAAGCTATGTTGACTCTGCAGCTGAATTCTACCAAACCTTTAAAAAGGAATTAATACCAATTCTCTTCAAGCTATTCCAAAATATTGAAACAGAAGCCATTCTCCCAAACTCATTCTATGAGGCCAGCATCACCCTAATACCAAAACCAGACAAAAACACAACAAAAAAAGAAAATTACAGGCCAATATCCTTGGTGAACATAGATGTAAGAATACTGACCAAAATATTAGCAGTAAGAACACAGAAACAAACCAAAAATTTATACACCATAATCAAGTGGGATTCATCTCAGGGATGCAAGGATGGTTCAACATACACAAGTCAATAAATGTGATACAACATATCAGCAAAATCAAGAACAAAAAAAATGTGATTATTTCAATAGATGCAGAAAAAGCATTCAACAAAATTCAACACCCCTTTATAATAAATACTCTCTGCAAATTAGGTGAAGAAGGAAATTATCTCAATGAAATAAAAGCCATTTACAACAAACCAATCATAATATCATCCTGAATGGGAAGGAAGGAAGGAAAGAAAGAAAGAGACCTCGGTAACACATAGCACATTATGATCTGCAATGATGAATTTGCCAATAGGAATAATAATAGTAATGATAATATTAATAATAAAGCATGGATTGAAAACCCTTGGGCTGGGCCTTGAAAGCTACAAGCTTTATTTATTACTAATGGGAGATAAGGATTAGGGGAAGATGGCAGAATGCTTTGAAATGTCCTGTGTGAGTTTTAGACCATTAAAAATGCAGAATAATAAAGTACTTATGATTGAAAGGAGCTATAGACATAATAAAAACAACTTGTCAAGTCACTTAGTCTAGCAGCCTCATAGCCCCTAGATAAACACACAGCTTATTAATTTTATACATATAATGGATTAATTATAGGAGTATCCTGTGGGAAAATTAAATCTTCATGAGAAAACACTTAATAATATATTCCTAGAAATACAACTCTCTTATGCAGCATTTTGTATTTCATGTGTGCAAAATGCTATCAAATACATGGTATCAATTACTTGTAAGATTTCTAAGATCATATTTATATTTCTTAATTGAGGAAACCAACAACAGAAAGACATAGTATATCACATTGTCACAAAACTAATTATAGAAATATTCAGAGAGAGGCAGGAGAGCTGCTGGGACCACATGCCCCAAGCTGAGCCAGCCATGCTGGAGCAGGTAGGTGCTGCAGTGGGACACCCCCAGCACAGGCCAGTGCAGGCCATCCAGAGAGGCCTGAGAGCTGCCGGGACCACACGCCCTGAGCCGAGCCACCCATGCCAGAGCAGGTAGGCGCTGCCACGGGACATCCCCAGTCTAGGCCAGTGTGCACCACCCAGAGAGGCCCTAAAGCCTCCAGGCCCACAGAGCCCCAAGCCACCCACGTCAGAAGAGGTAGGTCCCACTGTGGGACTCCCAGCTCAAGCCAGTCCCTGCAGCCCAGAGAGGCCTGAGCCTCCTGCCCACAGGCACTGAGGCAGCCATGCCAAATTGGCAGTCCCAGCAGGATCCTAGCCAGACATTAGGGTTGAATGAATGGACGATGAAATACCCTGCTACAATGAATAAACACCAAAGGAAAGGTACCAGAAATATGAAAAATCAAGAAAGCACACCAACAAAGGGTAATAATAACTCTCAAGCTCTAGATCCTACAGAACAGGAAGTCTTTGAAATGATTGACAAGGAATTTTAAGTGATAATTCTAAGGAAACTAAATGTGATGCAAGAAAACTCAGTTAGACAACATAATGAAATAAGAAAAAGTATACAGGACCTGAAAGAAGAATGTATAAAAAAATTAATGTCCTGAAAAAGAATGTAGCAGAGCTTGTGGAGCTGAAGAATTCATTCAGTGAAATAAAAAACACAACAGAGTTTAACCAGCAGGCTAGAACAAGCAGAAGAGAGAATTTCTGACCTTGAAGTTGGGCTGTTTGAAGTAAGAGGCAGACGGAAAAAAAAGAAAAAAGAAAAAAGATTTAAAAACATTGAAGAAAATCTGGGAGAGATAATAGACAACCTTAAGTGCTCAAATATCTGAATCATGGGTATTCCAGAAGGGGAGGAAAAACGAAATGGCATTGAAAATATATTTAACAAAATAATGGCAGAAAACTTCCCAGGTATAGGGAAAGACACAGATCTTTAGATTCAGGATATTCAAAGATCCCCAAACTTATTCAACTCAAAAAGGTCCTCTCCAAGACATATTATAGTCAAATTGACAAAACTCAAAGACAAAGAGAGAATCTCAAAAGCTGCAAGAGAGAAGTGGCAAGTCACCTATAAGGTGAGCCCCAATCAGACTAACATCAGACTTTTCATCACAAACCCTAAAAGCCAGAAAAGAATGGGATGATATATTCAGAATACTAAAAGACAATTATTGCCAGCCAATAATATTTTACCCAGTAAGACTATCCTTCCAAAATGAAGGACAAATAATATATTTCCCAGATAAGCAAAAACTGTGGGAATTTACTACCTCATGACCAGCTTTACAAGAAATTCTCAAGGGAGTACTGGGTCTGGTACCTAAAAACCAACCATCACTACCATGAATATTTAAGATAGAACAAAACCCCCCAGTAAAATAAAATATTAACAATAAAGAAAAAAAAAGTTGTATCCACTATTCCAAGAAACCAATAAACACAGAAGACAATCAGTAAATCAGAAAGAAAGGAACAAAAGATACTTAAAACATCCAAACAAAAATCAGTATAAGGCCAGGAGTAAATCAATACCTTTCAATAATAACTCAATGTAAAGTACCCTGAATCTGGGAGCAAGTGTAAAGCCTAATGGTTAAAAACTGTTGCATTTGGAATCAGAGAGCTTGGTTCTCAATTTTTGTCACCACCCTCTTAACAGCTATATGATCTTGGGTAAATTAGTAAATTCTCTGAACCTTATCTTACCACTCAGTAGAGAGGGCATGATAATAGTACTTGCCCCACAACACTGCTAGGAAGATCAAATTAGACGATGTGTGCAGGGTCCTCAGCACAGTATCTGGCACAGATCTAGTCCTCAATATATTTCAACTATAATAGTGGTGAAAATCCCAGCTGAGAAAGCACCTTGCTTATTTGGCTTCCTTCATTAAATTTGTTAAAGAGTGTATATCAAACTACTCTTTTTTATTTCTTTTCTTTTTGGGTTTTTTTTTATTATTATTTTAAAGTTTTACAGATGCTTTACTAGTCAGAGTATTGATTACAGTAATTGCGAAAAATCCCTTATAATTCTTTGTTTAAGTACACATTTTTTTTGTTTGTTTGTTTTTTGTTTTTTTTCCCTAATTTTATTTTGTCAGCATACAATGAGGTTGATTATTGTGTCCCATTACCAAAACCCCCCTCCCTCCTCCCTCTCCCCCCTCCCACCCAACAATGTCCTTTCTGTTTGCTTGTCCTATCAACTTCAAGGAGTTGTAGTTGTTAAGTCTTCTTTCCCCGCCCCCCGGACTTGTGTGTGTGTGTGTGTGTGTGTG
>NW_007734191.1:0-589 GCF_000696425.1 Galeopterus variegatus | reverse complement strand
GGGTCATATTCATGAAGTCTGTGTCCAGTCCTATTTTGCTGTAGTGTTTCTCCTATGTTTTCTTTAGTAAGTTTTATTGTTTCAGAGTGCATATTTAAGTCCTTAATCCATTTTGAGTTGATTTTAGTATATGGTGAGAGGTTTGGGTCTAGTTTCATTCTCCTGCATATGGATATGCAGTTCTCCCAGCACCACTTGCTAAAGAGGCAGTCTCTTCTCCAGTGTATAGGATTGGTGCCTTTGTCAAAGATCAGATGGCTGTAGGTGTGTGGATTGATTTCTGGATTCTCTATTCTATTCCATTGATCAGTGTGTCTGTTTTTATGCCAGTACCATGCTGTTTTGGTTATTATAGCTTTGTAGTATAGTTTAAAGTCAGGTAGTGTTATGCCTCCAGCTTTATTTTTTTTGCTCAGTGTTTCTTTGCTTATGCGTGGGTTTTTGTTATTCCATACAAATGTCTGGATATTTTTTCCATTTCTGAGAAAAATGTCATTGGAATTTTGATGGGGATCGCACTGAATTTGTATATCCCTTTGGTGGTATGGACATTTTCACAATTTTGATTCTTCCAATCCAAGAGTATGGG
>NW_007734190.1:36010-97472 GCF_000696425.1 Galeopterus variegatus | reverse complement strand
ACTCTTGTAAATAGAGCTGTGATAAACATGGGAGTGCAGGCATCCCTTCCACATGATGATTTCCATTCTTTCAGTTATGCACCCAGGAATGGGATTGCTGGATCATATAATAGTACTATCTGTAGTTGTTTGAGAAACTTCCATACTGTTTTCCATAATGGCTGTGCTAATAAGTAGTCCTCCCAAGAGTGTAGAAGAATTCCCCTTTCCCTACATCCTCACCAGCATTCGTTATTCTTGGTCGTTTTAATGATGGCAAGTCTAAGTGGGTTGAAATGATATCTCAATGTGGTTTTGACTTGCATTCTTATGATTAGTGATTCTGGGCACTTTTTCATGTACCTGTTGGCAATTTGTACTTCTTCCTTTGAAAAATGTCTATTCATATCCTTTACCCATTTGTTGATTGGATTATTTGTTTTTTTACTGTGTAGTTTTTTGAGTTCCTTATATATGGATATTAATCCCTTGTTGGATGCAAAGTTTCCAAATATTTTCTCTCACTCCACAGGTTGACTTTCAGCTCTGTTAATTATTTCCTTTTCTGTGCAGAAGCTTTTCAGTTTTATATAATCACATTTGTTTATTTTTCTTTTGTTGCCTGTGCTTTTGGGGTCTTATTCGTGAAGTCTTTGCCCAGTCCTACTTCTTGGAGTGTTTCCCCTATGTTTTCTTTTATTAATTTTATGGTTTCTGGTCTTGTATTTAAGTGTTTAATCCATTGTGAGTTGATTTTGGTATATGGTGTGAGGTATAGGTCCAGTTTCATTCTTCCACATATGGATGTCCAATTTTCCCTGCACCATTTATTGAAGTGGCAGTCTTTCCCCCAATGTATGTTCTTGCTGCCTTTGTCAAAGATCAGATGGCTATAAGCATGTGAGTTGGTTCCTGGGTTTTCTATTCTGTTCCATTGATCTCATTGTCTGTTTTAATGCCAGACAATGCTAGTTTGGTTACTATAGCTTTGTAACATAATTTTAAGTCAGGTAGTGTTATGCCTCTGGCTTTAGTTTTTTTGCTCAAGATTGCTTTTGCTATTCAGAAACTTTTGTTGTTCCATATGAATGTTAGGATTGTTTTTTCTATGCCTGTGAAGAATGTCATTGATATTTTGATGGGGATTGTATTGAATCTGTAGATTGTTTTGGGTACTATGGACATTTTCATAATGTTAATTCTTCCAATTCAAGAGCATGGTATGACACTCTTTTTTGAGTCCATTTAAATTTCTTTTAGTAGTGTTTTTTGAAGTTATTATTGTAGAGATCTTTCAGCTCATCTGTAATATTGATCCCTAGGTATTTTATTTTTTTTGTTGACTATTGTAAATATGTTAGATTTCTTGTTTTCTTTTTCTGCTAGTTTGTTATTGGAGTATAAAATTGCTACTGATTTGATTTTGTATCCTGCACCATTACTGAAATTATTAAATCAGTTCTAGAGATTTGGGGTAGAGTCTTTAGTTTTTTCTATATATAGGATTATCTCATCTGTGGACAAGGAAAGATTTACTTCATCTTTTCCAATTTGTATGTCCTTTATTTTTTTCTCTTGCTTGATTGCTCTGGCTAGCACTTC
This sequence comes from Galeopterus variegatus, assembly GCF_000696425.1. NCBI lineage: Eukaryota > Metazoa > Chordata > Mammalia > Dermoptera > Cynocephalidae > Galeopterus > Galeopterus variegatus. The sequence goes on along the minus strand of NW_007734190.1, from coordinate 95,891 downwards.
CAATACTATGTTAAATAGGATTGGTGAGAGTGGGAATCCTCGTCTTGTTCCTGTTATTAAGGGATAAGATTTCAGCTTTACCCCATTCAGGATGATATTGATGATTGGTTTGTTGTATATGGATTTTATTGTGTTGAGATAATTTCCTTTTATACATGATTTGCTGAGAGTCTTTATCATGAAGCAATGTTGAATTCTGTCAAATGCATTTTCTGCATCTATTGAGGTAATCTTTTGATTTTTGTCCTTGATTTTGTTGATGTAGTGTACCACATTTATTGACTTGTGTATGTTGAACCATCTTTGTATCCCTGGGATGAATCCCACATGATCATGGTGTACAATTTTTTTGGTGTGTTGCTATATTTTGATTGCTATTTTTTTGAGGATTTTTGCATGTTCATCATGGATATCAGCCTGTAATTTTCTCTTACTGTTGTATTTTTGTCTGACATTGGTAGCAGGGCAATGCTGGCCTCATAGAATATGTTTGGGAAATGGCTTCTGTTTCAATTTTTTGGAATAGTTTTAAGAGAACTGGTATTATTTCCTCTGTAAAGGTTTGGTAGAATTCAGCTGTAATGCCATTCAGTCCTGGACTTTTCTCTGTCGGAAGTTTGCTGATTACTGCTTCAATGGCATTGCTTGTTATTGGTCTGTTCAGGTTTTCTATGGCTTTTGGTTCAGTGTTGGTAATTTGTATGTGTCCAGAAATTTCATTTTGTTCTCCTGTATTCTTAATTATTCTTTCCATCTTCTGTTTTTTAGGATTGTATTGTTTTTGTTTTTCTAGTTCTTTGTGGTGTAGCATTAGGTCATTTATTTGAAGTCTTTCTGTTCTGTACATGTAAGAATTTATTGCAATAAACTCCCGTCTTAGTACTGCTTTTGCAATGTCCCACAGCTTTTGGTATGATGTATCTTTATTTTTGTAAGGTTCAAGAAACTTTTTTATTTCCTGTTTAATTTCTTCTTGTACCCATAGGTCATTGGGAGTGTGTTGTTTAGTTTCATTACACTTGTATAGTTACCAGAGTTTCACTTGTTATTGATTTCTGATTTTAATTCTTTGTGGTCTGAAAAGGTACTTGGAATGATTTCAGTTTTTAGATTTGCTGAGACTTGATTTGTGACCTAATATGTGGTCTCTCCTGAAGAATATTGCATGTGCTGATGAGAAGAATGCATATTCTGCAGTTGTTGGATGAAATGTTCTGTGGATATCTGCCAGGTCCAATTAGTCCAAGGTGTAGTTTAAATCCTGCATGTCTTTGTTCATTTGTAGCCAGGAAGATGTATCCAATTCTGACAGTGGGGTGTTCAGGTCACCCACTATTATCATATCAGGGTCTATCACATTTTTTAGGTCTTAGAGAATTTGCTTTACATATTTGAGTGCTCCAGTGTTGAGTGCATACATATTTATGATTTGTTATGTCTTCTATCTGGATAGATCACTTTAACTTATATAATGGCCTTCTTTGTCTCTTTTAATGGATTTTGGTTTAAAGTCTATTTTATCTGATATAAGAATAGCTACTCCTGTTTATTTTTGGTTTCTATTTGTATGGTATATATTTTTCTATCCCTTTACTTTTAGTCCTTGTGTGTCTTTACAGGTGACGTTTGTCTCCTGAAGATAGCATATAGTTAGCTCTAACTTTTCATCCAATCAGTCAGTCTGTGTTTTCTGATTAGGGAGTTTAAAACATTTACATTTAGGGTAGTTATTGACAGGTATTGCTTTACTTGTGTCATTTTATTGCTTTTTCTTTAGATGTTTAAATATCTTTTGTTCCTTTCTTCCCGTTTTATTTTTCATCTTCAGTTTTAGTTGGATTTTTGAGATGGTATGGTTTTGCTTCTTTCTCTTTCTCATTTGCATTTTTTAAAAAGTGGGTTTTGCTGTTTCTTGTCTTTCTGTGATAGTGATTATTGTTTTTCAGATTCCAGATTTGGGACTCTTGAGAATTTCTTTCAAGGCTGGTCATGTGGTGGTGAACACCCACAATTTTTGTTTGTCTGGGAAATACACGATTTCTCCCTCATTTCTGAAGGAGAACTTTGTTGCGTTCAGAAATTTTAACTGGCAATTTTTTTTTCTTTTAGTGTTTTGAATATACAATCCCATTTTCTTCTGGCCTGTAAGGTTTTAGTTGAGAAGTCTGCTGTTAGTCTGATGGGGGCTCCTTATAGGTGACTTGATGGTTTTCTTTGCTGCTTTTAGAATTATCTGTCTTTGAGCTTTGTCACTTGGACTATAATGTGTCTTGAAGGGGATGTTTTTGGATTGAATCTGTTTGGGAATCTTTGGGCTTCTTGGATCCGAAGGTCTGCATCTCTCCCTGTACCTCTGAAATTTTCTATTATTTCCTTGAATAAGTAAATATTCAAGGGAATATGCCTTTTTCTTTCTCCTCCTCTTTTGGAATACCCTTAATTTGGATGCCTGTGTGCTTGAGATTGTCTGCTAGCTCTCTCAGATTTTCTCAATTAAAAAAAAAATTATCACCCCCCCCTTTTTTTTTTTGGTCTTCCTGGGTTATTTCAAAAAGACCATCTTCAAGATCTGAAATTGTTTCTTCTGCTTGCTCAAGCCTGCTGCTCAAGCTCTCTGTTCTGTTTTTAATTTCATCAAGTGAATCCTTAAGTTCTAGGAGTTCTGCTACATTCTTTTTTAAGGTATTAATCTCTTTGTAAATTTTCTTCTTCATATCCTGGATATTTTTTCTTGTTTCACTGTGTTCTCTAATTGAATCTTCTCTTATCTCTTTGAGTTTTCTTAAGATCATCACTTAGAATTTTCAGTCATTTCAAGGGCTTCCTTCTCTGTGGGGTCTGATACTTGAGAATTTCTGTATTCCTTCAGTGGTGTTATATCTTCCTGTTTATTTGTAGTTCTAGTATTTTTTCATTGATGTTTGGTCATCTGGTAGAGCACTTGTTTTTTCTATTTCTCTGGTGTGTGCTATGAGGAGAAAGACTTCCTCTATTTGTAGACTCTGCTGGTGACTCTTTTGTATCAATGCAGTCAAGTGTGTGATGGGCAGCTGGTAGTGGGGTCCTGGCTGTTACAGTTACGATTAGCTGTTCTTGTGGTGGCAGTAGGTGTGGTGGTGGCTGCGGAAGACCACCTTGGCTTCTGCTTGGGCTCTGGGCTGGTCATTCTGGGGCTTGGTTCTGGGCCCCTGGCAATGTGCAAGAACATGCTCACCTGGGCTCCTGCTCCGGGGGGGTGGGTGGGCTCCTACAGGGATTTCTTTTCTTGGCCAGGCACAGTGGCTAGTGAGAAAACACTCAGGTGTGCTCTTGCTCAGGTGGTGGGCAGGCCTCTCACCACCTCTATCTCTTTGATATACAGCCTTTCCGTCTTTGTTTTAAGCACATATTTGTGTGTACATTTGTCTATATGCAGAGTAAGCAAGAAGTAGAGAGAGTCACACGGAGAAAGAAAGAGATAAATATTACTTGTTTTACAAAGTGGAGATCCTATTCTACAACATTTCATCATGACTTAATTTATTAAGTATATATTTATATGTAAATATAAGTATATATTTATATTTAAATATAAGTATATACACACACACATATCTTGCCATAATAAAAAGTCAATAAAACATTATAATAATGCACCATGTTTTATTTTACCAGTCAAATTTTTTGGACATTTAGGTTGTTTCTGAGTTCTCACTGTAATTAATAAATACCCCACTAAAATGAACATCTTGACAGAAACATTTTTGCATACATTGGCAAATATATATTTAGAATAAATTCTGAAGTCAATTACTTTCAAAGGAAATGTTTATTTATAAATTATTTCCATAAAATTACAAAATTGACTTTTACCAATACTAACACCCACCAAATGACATACTTGTATGTGTGTGTTTCGATAAAATAAAGAAAAATATCCCCATATGTTTTAAACCTATGTCATTACTAATGAGATTTGAAATTTTTTACACAATATATTTACATATTTATTTCTACTTCTGTAACTTCATATTTTTTATCTATCTTAAGAATAATATTCTCTTTTTAACTAATGGGAAAAAGTGATTTATATAATATTTTAGTCAGTCTTTTTGATCTATTTCCAAGATTTACTTACTATTTGTTGTCTTTCAATGAAATCAAAAGTTAATTCACTTTTACTATGAAAGTAATATTTATAATGCAGTCAATTCAAATGTTTTCCAATGTTTTGTGTTTTTTAATGAATTATTAGAAAGGCCTAATTCTACAAGACTATATAAATATTTACTTATATTTTATTCTAATGCTTTATTTTTAGTTTTATCTTTCTGAAATAAATTTTGATCTGTGATTTAAGCATTGTTTTAATTTAATTTGTCCTAAATATTTTATTTTTCCCCAAACACCAGTGAAGAACCATTAATTTTTCACTAATTTACGCTAACATATTAGTTGTATTCTGTTTTTCATCTATAAATTAATTAGTCAATACAAGATTAGTAAATGGAAGAATGTTGGTCAAAAAATATAGGAGACTGGCTCATCCAGGAATTTTCTTGGCCCAGTAATGATCTGTGTCATCAAATAATAACAGCTGAAGGCACTAACACATCTAAAAATATTATGTCACAGAGGAACACCCATTAACCACAATACCTATTGACCTTATGTTCTTCATTTAGGCTCAATTTGGCCATTACTCTGCCTTGCCAGTGAAATACTTTCCAGTCTTTGTATATTAAGTCCCTATCTTCACAAATTAGCAGATTTAATTCTTACTTAGTAATTATGTTTTACCCATTAGAGAAACTCATGGGAGACTTGGAAAAAGGACATTAAACTGAAGCATCTGCCTACTGTTCTTGTTGCCAGAGAAGGTTGTACACATGCGAACGGTGAGAGGCAACTGCAGCAGTAACACCCAGCACTCCTGTCTGGGCTCAGCATCAAGGTTGTTGAGAGGTAGTTTTTTTGTTGTTGTTGTTTGTTTGTTTAGTAGTATGGGGAATGAACACTTCCTGAGCTCTGGATTTTTCAGTGAGGTTCCATGACTTTTGTTACTTTCCAACAAATTTAAAAGTACCAAATGCTTTATATTGTTAGTAGTTGTATTGCTTCAGATATCTAGAATGATTTTTATTTGCTGTCCTGTCCATGAATTATATACTATTTAATTTGAGTCAGTTTACTCATTAAAGCATTGGGTAAATGGGTATATTAGTAAGGGCTTTCTTGAGAGACAAACCAACAGGATGGATGAGTGGATAGATAGACGAAAGGAAGTTTATTAGGGATTTATGATTATGTAGCCTGAGAAATCCCATGATATGCTAGAGAACCAAGGAGGCCAGAAGCACGGTTCAGTCCAAATCTGAAGGCCTCTGAATGAGAAAAGCTGATGATATAACTAACTCTCAGTTTGAGGGCAAAGTTCTGATGTCCAGGGCCAGGAAAAGTAGGTGTCCCAGCTTCTGGAATAGAAAGAGCACAAATTTGCCTTTCTTCTTCCTTTTTGTTCTATCCAGGCCCCCAGCAGAGAGGATGGTACCTTCCACACTCGTTCTACCAACTTACATGCCAGTCTCCTCTGGAAACACCCTCACAGAAATACCCAGAAATAGTCCTATAACAGCTATTTTAGTATCCCTTAATCCAGTCAAGTTGACACCTAAAATTGACTATCACAGTAGGTAAAGCCCGTAAGATAGAAAAAGAAATACACTGCTTACCTCAGAATAAGGAAGGCTAATTGGCAATATAATTAATCACTACCTTGGAGTACATAAAAGATTGCTTATCATGATAATAACAATGGTAGTCACTGAGTTAGAAAAAATGATGTACTAAAAGTGAGAAAGATTCCATTAGATATTCAGAAAACCATCTTAAGTCACTGAGGGACAAATAGCTAAGTGACTAATGATGTAGCCATAAAATTTAGGTTCCTAAGGAGCTTAAATTTTTCTTTTCATCAAGTTGCCTTTAATTATTAGAATTTCCTGAAGAAGAGTATAAGGTTAAAATCTCCTGGTATTGTTTCTATTTCTATTGGCTAAACATAGGAAAATAAAATTCATACTTGAAAAAGAAAACACATACACTTTTTTATGACATATTTACCATTTTTACCTGAAAAACATGAGTGACCTTAGTAGGATATTTGGTTTGTGCTACGGTACAGACGTCAGTCTTCTAAAGGGAAACGCTTAGGCAACAAATTTAAATCTGCAAAGAAAAACACTCAAAAAATTCCGTCAGTCGATATTTTGAAGATGCTTATTATCTTATTTCAGTAATGATTGTTGATTATGATAATTGATCATTTCAATAATTTCTTATATAGATAATTGGTAAGAGTAATTTAAGTGCATTCCCATTTAAAATATTCTTAATTAGTAAAGCACATTTAAATAAATTACCATAGTACTGAAGGTCACACTTAAAAATGGTTTACCAAAATTTTACAAACGTAGATACAACTATATTCTGTAAATTTATCTTTGATATTATCTCAGCAAAATCTAAATTAGATATTTTAGGGGTAAACAATTCTTAAAAGGAAGTATACTTCTCAGTGATACAAACAAAATAAGGCACAGTTGGCCACCAAATTATTTTTACTCTTTAACTTTTCATCCAAGAATAGTTACTTTACACAGAAAAATTAGTGAATGTTTTAAGTGTTTAACAGTAACAGAAGTTGAAGAAGGGAAGATGTTTAATTCCCCCCCAAAAAGATAATTTAGGTAAATATGCAATTATAACTGTTTATAAAAATATCTTCAAATTTCCATGTTTTGACAAAAATTGTTAAAATTTTGGTATGAATTTGGTGTATAATATGGGTTCAGGAACTAATAGCATGATTTTCAAACTTTTAATTAGTATCATTAGTAGTATAGTACAAGACGTGTATTGTCGTTATAAGATTAATAATAGCCCTAAGGGCCTCGAACATCTCACTCGAACATCTCACAGGACCTGCACTATGTGTCACTTAGCAGTATGATGCAACCTGGCCATGGGATTTCCATCCCTGGCCTGGAGGTGACTGGGTCTTTAGGACAATGAGATCTAAAAATCCTGGTTTCCCTGGAGACAAGACCACCTCAGAACATATGCAACTCTCATGAACCTTAAGACAAAGCTCACCCTTACAAGAATAGCTTCAACTCCCTTGATGACTGAAACACCTGGTAACTGACCTGCACTGAATACAGGTATAAGAAAGAGGGAAGAATCCTCCAAACTCTGAGAATGGTCTTAAAATGGAGACCCTCCCAGTCAGTTGGTCATCTGACCCACTGCCTGTATCTGTCACATGCCACCAGCCTGCTCCCCCTATCCATCTTATAAGGGCACTGCCAGAATAAACTGCTTGAACATCAGAAGTTGCCTGAGACTCGTTTTTTTATGTGAAGGTGCCAAAGACTCATTTTTTATGTGAATTGGACCAAAGGGGAGAAATAATCACTTGGGAAGCTAGTTAACTAGGACCACACGAGAGCCACAAACATGACATTGTTTGAATGCCTATATAATATTATAAAATAATACCTCGATTATAATGATAAAAGTTATTTTAGAACATTTTCAGAAAAATAAGAGATTAAATTTGAAATAAAATTATTAATTGGGGCATTATAGAAAATATGATTGCTTTTAAATATAATGCTTATTGAAATCAAAAGATATCTATTATAATGATAAAAGTTATTTTAGAACATTTTCAGAAAAATAAGAGATTAAATTTGAAATAAAATTATTAATTGGGGCATTATAGAAAATATGATTGCTTTTAAATATAATGCTTATTGAAATCAAAAGATCTCTATTGTGAGAATCAGTTTCTTTTTACAATATGGTTTGGGTTTGTGTTTTTTTTGGCAAAAGAATAAAAGGATATATCAAATTTACATATTAGAAGAAACAATTTGCTCTGGAAGTTGTAGCTTAAATTATCCAGTTTAACTAGTTTGACCTGACAAGAAGTATATAGTCGATGTATTCTCCATTAACATTTATATTATTTTGTAGATAATATGTAACAACCAAGAATAAGGTTTATATCTGAAAATATTTTTTTCTCAACAGAGGCTTTCTACATAAAAATATCCACTTTTCAATGTTTCTTTATGCTAAAATATTAACCATCCTTATAAGTTATGGATTATTCTTAGATTCATATATCATTATCCTTCTAACTAAAATGTTCAGGCTATCTTAAAATAAGCCAAGAAAATATTAAACTCTAAGTATAACTTCCAAATGTTTTAAAGAACAAATGAAATACTAGATGCTGTTAAAATATAATTTAGAGTTTAGGAAAAGTATCATGATATTTTATAAAAAAAAAAAAACAAAAAAAGAAAACAGTTAGTTTAGTAGCCCCCAAGGAAATCAGTGATACTGATAACGAAACAATTAGAATTGGGATTTTGTGAACATCTTTATTAATCTTCTATTAATTTTCAAAGTGAGGATAGAAAATAGAGAAATCCTGATTCCAAGAAGTTACTTTGAACTATGCACAAAATAAATAGGAATCATAATAAAGGTGATGCTCATGTAATATATAACCAAATCTAACTTTACAGTTCCTCTGAATCAAACTTCTAAAATCTGATTATTTTTGTTTATATTGAGAATGAAGAATCTCATAAAATGCTCCTTTGTAATTTGAACAGATTCTGTTATATTTCATAGACATAGTAGTAGATAAAGTGGGAGGAAAGCAATACATGTATGTCTGCAAATGTATATGTATGAGTTTATATGTAAGTATGTATGTCTAAATATATATGCCTGGTCTATTGAACTATGATAAGTCTTTAAACATGGATATTTGTGTTTTTCAGTGATGTGAATGATAAATAAGAGAGGCAAATAACAGGGTCATCGAGTAGACATAGACTTGTGATAATAATAAATGTAGTTAGAATGAAAAGGCATATAAAATGAGTGAAATTATTATGCATTTCATGGAAATGAGATCTTTTCCTGAATTACTTGTGGCCAATTTCATTATTGTTCATAAGCAGAAGAATGAACGCTACAACATAAATTCAACAGAATCGTCTGAGTTGCTAATTATGCAGTTGGTATGAGCTGAATTACTTGTGGCCAATTTCATTATTGTTCATAAGCAGAAGAATGAACGCTACAACATACATTCAACAGAATCGTCTGAGTTGCTAATTATGCAGTTGGTATGAGGGAATCTATTTCCTTAATCTGTAGCTTCACCAAGAGTGGCTGATATTACCACAGTTTTCCTTGTGTCTTTGTGAAGTCATTTTGCTAAAAATATGTAATTCCAAAAATATGATCATTGGAAACAGGAAATTAAAAACTTGTCAGTTATTAACTAAAATACATTTAACATTTTTAACAGCCATCTGCATTTGGGCTATCTGAAAGAATGAGTATTTTCAGGCTTTATTTATAGTATGTAGTTGACAGAAAAAATTTAGGTAAAGGTCATTGCTGATAAAATCAGTGTATTGTCTTATCATAATGAGTATTTTAAACATTTTTCAAAGTTGCATCAACTATTTTAAATGCTTCACATACATTATTCCTTTTAATTCTCAAACCAAACAGAATAAATAACATTATTAGCCACATTTCACAAATTAAGCCTTGGAGAGGTATGTTAAGGCAATTGCCTGAAGTTACTCAAGTTGGTAACTGGTCTCAAATATGACATCATTTAATCCAAAACCCATGCTCCTAACAACTATGTATGTTGGAAGTGAAAAAATCCCTAGAAATTATTGTAGTGTTTTATAGATAAGAAAGTTGAATCTCAAGATATTTTATACCTTGTCCAAAGTTGTACAAATAAGAGGAGAACTAACATTAGATTTGATATATTCATCATATGACCAATACTGTTTCTTACCTCAGAAAGAGTGAGACAAAGAAAATAATGAATTTTTAAAAAATAACACATATTTTATTAATTAACTATTGAAACACTGCTTAATTATGTTATCTCCTTAATGAATTCCAAAAAATTAATAAGATGCTTCAAAATTTTACCACCAAGAGACACTTCAAATCTGAATACAGGTCAAAATTTACTGAAACTATAACACTCTTAGAAGAAAATATAGGGGAAATACTTCAGGATGTAGGACTGGGCAAAGACTTTATTAATAAGACTCCAAAAGCACAAGCAACAAAGGAAAAAATAAACAAATGGGATTATATCAAACTAAAATACTTTTACACAGCAAAGGAATCAATCAACGGAGTGAAAAGACAACCCACAGCCAGTCAAGATGGCATAATAGATGGTCCCCAGTGTCACTCTGTCTCATGAATCAACCAATTTACAACTCTAAAAATGTAACAACAGCCAAGCTGGGGCTGCTGGAGCTCAGGGGAAGAGGAGGAGAGACCTACGGAGTTCATGAAGGTGGGAGAAGCCACAATGAGAGAAAGAAAAAAAAACTGCTTAGAGTGTTTTGTGCTGTGGCTGCTTTAAGGCTGGAGCTGCTGAGCTTATAGAGCAGGATCCAGCAGAAGCCACAGCTGTGCCCTTCAGATGGAGTTGCTTGGAGGCAGCAGGGGAGAAGAGGACCTTGGTGGCCCCCAGGACAGCAAGACCACTAATAGGGTTCCCATGGACACATGCAGGAGTGAGGAGCCAGAACAGCTGAAAAAGGGGAGCCATTCAGAGGCCAGTGAGTCAATGCAGTGAGTCAATGCAAGGGACCGGAGCAGGGCCCATCCCCTAGGAAGTGTTTGGAGCATGGGTGGTGGGGAAGACGGACCCACTGGGAGAACACAGAATCACAGCAAGGACAGCTGATCCATTCCCCAATCAGTGTAGGACCACTCAGAGGAGACTGTTCAGGAATGTAGAATTGCATGGGGTGTAGTTTGATGAAAAGACTCAGACCCAGATCAGAGTTTCTACACAACCCAGGTGCACCGAATCTCCGGAGAGCACGAAGTACCTATAAGGTCAACCATTAAACCCTGAGCTGCACACAAAGCCTTCCCTAGGGAACCATCAGCAAAGCAGCAATTTAGCTCAACCACACAGCTCAAGTACTGGTCCCCACAGGAAGTTTCAGCATGTTAGAAGTAAGCAAAGGACAAAAAATTGTTCTGGTCCAGGCACATCACCAGTGCGTTGGGGCCTGCCCAGGACCCGAGGCATGCAGAAGGGGACCAGAACCCCTCCTACAAGCAGACACTGTGCTAGCACCTCAGGGCCCAAAAATATGTATAATCGATTTTGATTTAATATTTTTTTTAAATGTCATTAAAATAAAAGACAACCTACAGATCTGACAAGGGATTAATATCTGGAATATACAAGGAACACCAACAACTTCATGGCAAAAATACCCCAAATACTCCAATTAAAAATCAGGCAATGAAGCTGAATAGACATTTCTCAAAGGAAGATGGCCAAGAGGTACATGAAAAAAATACTCAATATCACTAGTCATCAGGGAAATGCAAATCAAAATCACACTGAGATATCATCTCACCCCTATTAGACTGGCTATAATCAAAAAGGCAGAGAATAACAAATGCTGGCGAGGATGCAGAGAAAGGTGAACTCTTCTGCATTTTTGGTGGGACGGTAAAGTAGTGCAGCCATTATGAAAAACAGTATGGAAGTTCCTCACACAATTACAGATATAACTGCCATACAATCCAGCAATCCCACTACTGGGTATATATGCAGAGGAATAGGAATAGAAATCATCATGTCATAGGGATAACTGCATTGCCATGTTCATTGCAGCTCTATTTACAATAACCAAGATATGGAATCAACTTAAATGTCCATCAACAGATGACTGCACAAGGAAAATATACTATATATACATAATGGAATACTACTCTGCCACAATAAAAAAAAAAGAATGAAATTCTGCCATTTGCAACAACATGGATGATCTTGGATAAAATTATGTCAAGTGAAATAAGCCAGGCAAAAATGTCCTCACTCACAAGTGGGAGCTAAGAAAGAAGGAAGGAAAGAAGGAAGGGGGTAATGCACAGGGTAACTTCTGAAATATTTATTTTAAAAAATTATGGTACATTTATTTTAAAATAGTCAGAATAGAAGTTCAAGATTTTCACAGTCAATTTTTGATATTGTAATTGTTGATAAGCCCATTACTAACCCCCTGGAAAGATATGATGGTAGTCTGATTATTCTTGCTTTGTTCTCCCAGATTCATTCTCTACCCTTCTTTGGCTCCTCCATGACCAAGACTATGTCACCTTTATTGAGTTTCTGATCAGGTTCTGCTAATGGAAGTTTTCAGCTCGGGATCACAAACGAGGGAAGAAAAAAAGGTTACCATATTTATTTGCATTACCCTACTTTGCCCCACCAGGTGTCTGGGAGTATGTAAAGCTCCAGTTTGCTGACCTTCCTCCACACCTCTAGCTCTTACAGTGCTCTAGTTTCATCATTCCCTTTCTTTGCACCTTCAGCCCTATGTGTGGTAACTGCTTCCCACTGTTGCTAATCTCCGGATGCTTAGCCATACCCTACTAGTCCTCTTAATGTGGTTCACGCCTATAGATCACACTAACATTGAATTATCTTCGGTTCAACTTTTCTAAGTTTGCCATCTGTTTCTGGTACATGACTCGTACATGTGCATACACAAAATATACCAAAAGAAAAAAAATACACAACAAACAAAAAACTTCAGCACCCTTCTTTTATAGTACACCTTCCTTGGTCTATAGAAATAAAGAAACAGACAAAATACTTGCCCTCTTAGGGTTCGCATTTTGGTGGGGAGTCATCAAACATACAGTATGCAAGATGATGATAATACACAGGAAATAAGTGATTAAGGGGCAAAGAAAACTTCAGAAGTCAGGGATTGCAGTTTTTGTTGGGTTTTCCAGGTATCACCTCACTGAGAATGTGACACTTGAGAAAATATTTAGAGGAAGCTGTGCAGATATCTGAGATTAGAATATTGCAGAAAAGGGACTGAGTTTAATTTTTTTGTGTGTAAGTGTGTTTATGTGTAACAAATTATCTCAGATTTTGTTTAACTGAGGATGCCTTTATTTTACCTTCACTTTCAAAGGATAGTTTTGCTAGACATAGAATTCTAGAATTACAGTTTTTACTTCCAGAACTTCGAATATGTTATGCCACTGTCCTCACACTTTTTTTCTTTCTGAAAAGTGCACACACTGTTAAACACACTGTTGTTTCCTTGGATTTGCTGAATTATTTTCCTTTAGAAGCTTTCAGGACTTTATTTCCCCTTTCTTTTATTTTTTTTTAGTAACAATTTGAGTATGTTGTGTCTATTTGTGAACCTCTTTGCTTTTATCCTCCAGTGAGTTTGTGGAAATTTTTGCATCTGTAGATTAAGGTTTTTCATCAAATTTGGAAAGTTCTCAGCCATTACTTCTTCAAATAGTTTTCTTCCCACTTCTTTCTCTGACTTATTATTATTTGACCACTAATATGGGTATATTGACTGTCTCACTGGTCTGTCAGGCTCTGTTCATTTTCATTCATTTTATTCTCTTGGCTATTTAGCTAATTTCTACCGATTTGACTTCAAGTTAATTGATTCCATCTTCTACTGACTCAAAACTGCTATTAAGTTTGGATTTTTAAGACTTGAATTTTTTGTTTAGTTGTATGTTTTTAAATACAAATGCTATTTGATTCTATTTTTATATTTTCAATCTTTAAATTGAAATTCTCTTAGTGTTGAATAAATGTCATGATACTTTTATGTATGCATGGTTTTCTTTACGTTATTAAACATATTAAAATAGCTTTTCTGAAGTCTTTGCTAAATTTACCATCTGGGCCCACTCAGAGACTAGTTTTTGTAACTGCCACTTTTTTCTGAGTATGGATCACACTTTCCTATTTCTTTGCATATGTCTTACAAGTTTTTGTTAAAAAGTGGGCATTTTAGATAATATTGTAACAACTCTGGATTCTGATACTCCTGCACTCCTCAAGAATAGCTTTTGTTGCTTTTTTGTTTGTTTGCTTCTTTAGAAATATATTGGGACTTGGGCCGAGCCCGTGGTGCACTCGGGAGAGTGCGGCGCTGGGAGTGCAGCAGCGCTCCCACCGCGGGTTTGGATCCTATATAGGGATGACCTGTGCGCTCACAGTGCTCACTGGCTGAGCGTGGTGCGGCCGGTCTCAAAAAGAACAAAAAAAAAAAAAAAAAAAAGAAAGAAAGAAAGAAAGAAAGGAAGGAAGGAAGGAAGGAAGGAAGGAAGGAAGGAAGGAAGGAAGGAAGGAAGGAAGGAAGGAAGGAAGGAAGGAAGGAAGGAAGGAAGGAAGGAAGGAAGGAAGGAAGGAAGGAAGGAAGGAAGGAAGGAAGGAAGGAAGGAAGGAAGGAAGGAAGGAAGGAAGGAAGGAAGGAAGGAAGGAAGGAAGGAAGGAAGGAAGGAAGGAAGGAAGGAAGGAAGGAAGGAAGGAAGGAAGGAAGGAAGGAAGGAAGGAAGGAAGGAAGGAAGGAAGGAAGGAAGGAAGGAAGGAAGGAAGGAAGGAAGGAAGGAAGGAAGGAAGGAAGGAAGGAAGGAAGGAAGGAAGGAAGGAAGGAAGGAAGGAAGGAAGGAAGGAAGGAAAGAGAGAGAGAGAGAGAGAGAGAAAGAAAGAACGAAAGAAAGAAAGAAAGAAAGAAAGAAAGAAAGAAAGAAAGAAAGAAAGAAAGAAATATATTGGGACTAAATCTGCATTCTCTTTCCTTTGCAGTAAACAGCCACTGCTGTCTCTGCTTTGTGTGTTTCTTTGTTTGCTTGTTTGAATCTGGCTTCCCAGGAGTTGTCCTTCTGTATACAAAGCTTTATAACCAGCCAATGATCAGTGAATTATTATCCTTAATGATATCAAGCTGGTAAAATTTCCACCATTTGCTGATGGGTCTATATGTGGATTGAATGTGTCTTCTTTGCCTGCGTGTAGCCTCTTGGTCAGTTAGGGATATGTGGATAATTTTGGCCTTGTCCAATTTTCCCTGAACGTGCATACAGAAGGCAGCCACAAATGAGGAGAGAGCTTATTATTGTCTCTATAGCTGTCATATTTCCAAAATCTCCCTACTACATATCTAGCCAGACATACATTTTTTGCAGAGTTTTTTTTTGTTTGTTTTTTGCCTTCTGTTACAAATTAAAGGAGATCTTTCTGGCAATAAAGCCAATGGATCTCTTGGCGTGCCTCACCCTGTTAGAACTACCATTTTAGCAAGTTGGAGAAAATAGGAGCACTAACAGGTAAGAAAGCCACAGACACTCATTGTTCTTACCTAGAGATCACATGGTTTTCACGAATAAGTGCTTCTCAATTTTTTGTTTGATTTTGGTTCATCTCCAGAGACCTGAGATAGTTATTTTTGACAATTTGGCCTAGCTTTATAGTTATCTAGGGAAAGTTTTTGCCAAGCTCTTCACTACATCAGATAGGATTTTTACCTCCCACTAAAGGGTTTTTGAGTAAAGGAGTAACTAATTTGACTTGTGTTTTAAAATAATCATTATGAATGCTTTCATTTTAAGGAAGAAATGGAGAGTGAAGGAGACCAATTAACAGACTATTGAAATAATCCAAGCCAACAGATATTGCTGGTTTACACAAAGGTGACAGCAGTGAACATCTGGAGAAGTGGTTATATTCTGATTTCTTTAAAGGGTTTGATAGTGGATGAATGTGCAATATAATAGGGAGATAAATAATGATTCCAAGTTTAACAACAGCAAGAACAAAGTTCTCATATACTGTATTGGAATTTTCTAGAGGAGAAAATTGGGGTGTTTAGGATCATCAGTATTTCAGTTTGGGGCATACAAGTTTTAATATTTATTTTACTTCTAGAGATGTCATCAGCAGTTGAACATGCAAGTATGGAGTTTTTAGGGGACAGGTTAAGTTTAGAGATAAAAATGTAGGGGATATTTAAAATAATTTAATAGGTGAGATTATAAATAATGTGAGTAGATAAAAAAAGAAGAGATTCAAAAACTGATGCATGGATCATACCAATGTTTAGAGGCCATAACGATTAGGAAGAGCCATTAAAGGAAACAGATAAAGAGCATCCAAAGAGTGTTCTTAATATAGGCAAATCTGTACAGTCAAAATGAAAATTTATTTCCAGAACTAAATGGGAATTAAAGTTGTCAAATGATACCTTTAAATTAAACAAGATGCATTTAACAATGCAAAGGTCACTGGTGACCTTGATAAGAAAAATGGTGGGACAAAAGCCTGATTGGAGTTGTTTAAGGAGTAAATAGGAGGCAAATTAGAAACATGGTTTACTGGCAATTTTTTCAAAGTTGGTTTTGTTATAAGAGAAGAAGAAAAATTGAATGCAGTGGTATCATAGCTTGAAGATTATTGGGTTACTGGAGAAATTTTCATTGTTTTTAAAGATGAAAGAAGTAAATAGATTTTTTGTTTTGTTTTGTCTTAATGGGAATGATTCATTAGTATGGGGAAAAATAACAACTGAAGAATGAGAAGTGGAGCAATCAACAGGACTAGTGGAGAGGGGATGATTTTTTAGTGCATAAATGAAGATGTTGGCCTGGGCTGGAAGCAAGAGCAATTTATCCATAATGCCTGGTAGAATCATATTGGTAATGATACATATAGGAGGTGGATAGGGTGGTGGGAATTGGTGTTCAGATAAAATTTTGCAAAGTAAGAATCAAAATAATTAACTGTGAGTGAGGATAAGAAAATATTGGAGGTTTGAGCAGAGAAAGGATGATATTTAGGAGAATAAAAGCATCAACAAGAATGAAAATGAGTGATTTGATAGGTAGGTAGTTTTAATGTTTTACTTTAAACTAGAAGCCACAAATTTAAAGTCATACCATAAACATGATTGTATGTTTTAACCCAGTCATGTTCATCTTCCCAGATGCAGTCACAAAGTCAGAGGAGAGTTGGATTTCACTAGGGTTTTGGCTCTGCCAAGTGAGAATTACAAAGCAAATGACAACCGGAGTAGTAAAGCATGTATACTCTAAGTGATATAAATTGTTATCTATGAAATTTAAGATAGGAAATAAGAGGAGTGAGGCCACGTGGGGAATTAACAACAGGAAAAAGGTGAAAGGATCAACAGATTATAAGTCTAGTGAGGTCACAGGACTAAAAATTGGAATACTAGCAGACGTGAGCTGCAAAGGTGGTGGAGGTCAAAGGTGGGCACATTTAGATTAAGATCATATAGAGGTTGTAATAATTGATAATGACTGGGAGCATGAGAATGAGCAGCTAAAGAAAGAGGGCAAACAAGGTCTTTGGGAGAAACTAAAAGAGCAGTTATTTGAAAAGAATGTTTAAATGGGCATTAAAATCACAAACAATTCTCATCAAAACAGAGACCAGTTAACATCCATTAGAATGGCTATTATGAATTTAAAAACATGGAAAATAACAAGTGTTGGCAAAGATGTAGAAAAATCAAAACACTTTGGCCATTGCAGGTGGAAATGTAAAGTGGCACAACAGCTGTGGAAAATGGTGTAGTGTCTCCTCAAAAAATTAAAAGTAGAGTTAACATATGATCCATCAATTCTATTTCTGGGCATATATCCAAAAGAATTGAAAACAGGGACTTAGGAGAGATTTTTACACCCATATTTATAGTAGCAATATTAACAATAGCTAAATAGTGGAAGCAACCCCAAGTGTCCACCAAGGGATGAAAGAATAAGAAAACATGATATATAGATACAATGGAACATTATTCAGTCTTAAAAATGAAGGAAATTCTGACACATGTTACAACATGGATGAACCAAAAGGAATTATGCAAAGTGAAATAAACCAGTCACAAAAGTACACATGTATTATTCTACTTATATGCAGTACTTAGAGTAGTCAAATCAACAGACAAAGAAAATAGAATGGTCATTGCCAGAGGCTTGGAGAAAGGATGAATGGGAAGTTACTGTGTAATGGGTACAGAATTTCTGTTCGGCAAGATGAAAACATTCTGGGGCCGGCCTGGTGGCGCACTGCTACAGTGCACCGCTTGGGAGTGCGGAGGCGCTCCCGCTGAGGGTTCGGATCCCACATACAGACCGGCTGCTCACTGGCTGAGCGAGGTGCGGGTGCAACACCGAGGGTTGCGATCCATTGCCGGTCACGAAAAAAGACAAAAAGGAAAAAAAAAAAAAAAGATGAAAACATTCTGGAGATGGATAGAGGTGATGGTTGCACAGCAATGTGAATGCATTTAATGCCACTGAATTGTACCCCTAAAAATAGTTAAAATGGTAAATTTTATATTATGTGTATTTTACCACAATAATTTAAAAAAATACAGAAGAAAATAAACAAAAAACATAAACAAGGAAGCATTGGAAAGAGATAGTATGAACAGGATCCAAAATATTCAAGGAATAACAAATTTTGACTTTTTCCATTATCACAGGTACATATAACTAAATAAGGGATTATATACTAGATTAATTTGAATGAATTAAAATACCTAGAAGTTACACAACATAAATGTTATTACATGGCCATAGCAGAAGAACCCTAAAATTTTGCGGAAAAAAATGCCTTACAGATTTTAATTTTCACTAAAATTGGAAAAAAAAATGTGATTTTCTAAAAGTGTTAAGAGAAAGTAATGTCATATTTTTGGAAGAAACTTGAAAGCAGGGAAATTTTTAAATAACTTTTTTGGCAAATATAAGGATGAGCTGACTGGTAGGTGTGTCAATCCCAGTTGAGCTACTTGCTATTGAGCTCTACGTACTGGCACCAATCTGCTGTGCACTATCATTTTTATTTAGCAGTACTCACCACTATGGGTTCAGGCAACATTCATCGAATATATAAGTAAAAGAAAATATACCAACGAAAAGCTGTGTTATTAAAGTTTAGTGCACTCCCCTCCCCACACATGCATTACATTCTGCAAATCATTTCCCTTGTCTTTTTCTCTGGAAATTCACTTAACATAGTTTTCATGGATCCCTGATTACAGCACAAATATTCTTCAGAGATTCATCTAGACACAATGGTGTGATTTAAATTTCTCAAAAAATTAAAAGATTACCATTTTCTGAGTTCACCAATGCAAGGAATTTAAAGTGATTTTAGTTCAATCCCCAATCCCACATATGAGAAAACCAGTACTTTAAAAACAAAACAAAATGAAGTAAAATAAAATAAAACCACAAAATGTCTTGGCTAATTGCACTGCATGAAAGACACTCAGTAAATATTTGTGGAATTTATGCTGAATGAATGCCAAGTTAAAAGAGGAAGCCAGGAATAGGGATCTTACAACTTCCAGTGCAGTTCTCTTTCCAGTACAATCTAGGATTTTCCATAAGACAATTGTATAACTAGCAACTAGGCTAAATTGTATATGCTCTCTAAACAGGTCCAGATTATGACATTAGTGATTCCCAGTTGAAGACACTTTCAGTTATAGTCTGTTACTTATACTGCTATTTAAAATTACTTCATGTTTTCCATAAATTCAAAGTACACAATGGAGCACAAATTGTTCATCTTACAAATGAACTAAAAAATTAATTTAACTATAATTGTGTCAGTAATTAAATTTTTAAAAATACAGCACAGCTAAAAATTGAATTGTCTGAACTTTGTTGTAAATTACATTTTCAATAGTAACCCTGTGCTGTAATACACAAGTAATTGAATTCACATTATCTCAAGAAATCATGACTACAGGAAGCAAATAAAGAATTGTAAATGTACTTATAGTAAGGACAACTCTTCATTTTCATCCTTTGAGGCTAATAAACAAAAAGAAGGGATAGTTTTATGACAGAAGGCATCTAATGAGCTGAAGGAAAATCTTCTTAGCTCAGTGGCAGAATATTCACATCTCTTTGCCAATCATTGTTTTTGTTAACTAAACAATTAGCATGTTTATTGTATGAAAGAGCCTTAATCATATTAGTTCATATTTCAAGGTATAGGGAAGAATATAAATGTTGTTCATTTCAAAAAAGAAAACAGTAAGTTTATTCACTTGAGAATATTTATTTACTCCCAAATTAAATTAAGATATGAAACTCAAAGAAATCAGTAAACAAGATAGATAGAAGATTGACATTTTAGCATGATGGAATTTACAGGCATAATAAATGGATTTGGGTACAATTTTTAAAATTAAAACATGAATATTATTCCTGTCTCCTATATATACATACATCTCTCTCTTTTTATATACACATATATATGAAACATATCTAATATATATCATGGATCTCATACATACGACCAAAACCTTCAATATTTTTTCATATGCTTTAAGTTATTTGTGACAATGAACTCTCAAATGTGCCACACATGCCATGAGAAAAAGTAATGCTCCTGTGGCATACATCCATTTCAGTGTATTTCATCAAACACAAACCATGGGCTCTTTACATAAAAATCTTATTAACTTTTAACTTCATTCATTTTTCTCTTCTGAATTTTCTATGTACATATGAATTTGAATACTTGATATACCTGTTAAACTATTGTTTCCCCAGAAACCATAAGCTTCTTCAGGACTAAAATTGTGTCACACACTTCACACAAATAACTCGTATTACTTCACAAGTGATCAAAGTTATATGAAATCAAGTTGCATTTAATTGGTGCTATTTTCACTATATTTTCATGGTGTTTTGTTTTGTTTTGTTTTTGTTGGTGCCTGGTGGGTACCGGAATTTGAACCCATGACCTTGGTGCTAAAAGGCTCTTCCTCTAAAATTTTGATTATATTTTTAAGGAGCCAATTCCATTTTATCAACTCTTCATACCATACACCTAGTACATTCTTGAGATATGAATATTACAGATGAAACTTAGATTAGATCTATCTTATTAGTATGTCATATACTATCTTGGGATCAATGCATTAATAGTTATTCATTTTAATAGTTGCAATTCCTCTCCATAAAACAAAAGCATTTAAATACATTATCTAATGATATTTATTATAAACATAATTGTGAATTGTAATTTAATTTATCATAAAATTAATTATATTAAGACTTTTTAAAATCTAAATTTGACTCATGAAACATCCATAATTAGTAATTTCCAAAATTGCATAAGATTTGCATAATATTTTGAAAGTCTTTTGTATTTCAAGCAGATTGTAATCACTTAGCACATACGGGCCCAGTAGTCACTCGAAAAACATTGTCCCTTCTGTTGTCACAATGAGAATATACTATAGGACCTTAATAAAAAGTAAAACTCTGAATTCTTCCTCAGACTTATTTGTGTTTATTTATTATTATATTAACTCCTCTTATAGGATGTTTGCTATCATTCATTTTAGATAGTTTCACTTGCTTTCACTTTGCTTAGTAAATTGTAAATAAAATAAATTAATGAATTAATAAAATATGTTACAATGAAATCTTCACAGTATTTTCCAGTAAACTTAGATTCATTATTATATGTAATGCTAAGGTATAATTTTAGTTTCTGAATTAATAATGTACAGCTTCACAGGTTAACTTCTCTTTCTTTTGTTAGTATATGCACAGTATGAAGTTTAATCAAGCAAAGAAAATAAAGTAAATGGTATAAAAATTCTAAAACAAAATCTTTTTGGAAGATTTCCCAATGTATTATATTATCTTCTTGCTCTACTCTTTCTGGAATAATCAAAACAAATTAAATCAGGTAGCTTAAAGGTTCCTCTGCTCTAATGTTTGACTTCCATCCTGGCACAGTGACACTGGACTCTCCACTGATTTCTAAATTGCTTTATTGTGTAATTTGGGAGGACTAGAGGAATAGACTCACAATCAGAGGCAGCTGGTTGAAACAGGTGTTGCAGAAAATTATAATCCCACTTTGATTAATCCTGTTTTTTACAGCCGTCCTCCAGTTATGCATGACAGGTATCCAAATAATCAAACACACAGTCTTCATTGCAACAATCTAAGTTATTGTCAGGAGAAACATCCAGAATTACTGAAGCATTGATGCAAAAATAATATGTGTTTCATGAAATAGACTTTTTTTATTCCATTATTTCTTCAATTTTCTGGGAAAAAATGTGTGTGTGTGTGTGTGTGTGATCTTCATCGCAAAGCTGTGCATTTTTCTTCTCATAATGGTCGTTTTAAATAACCCACAGATTTAAATTTTACCTTTTCAGAATAATTTTAAGATGCAGCTTTGTGTTAAGTCATAGTAATTGTTTTATGCAGCATCTAGAATTATAAATGCACCTGTAACAAAACACATATAACATTAAAGATCACTATGCAGTTATTAAAGAACTGTGATATTTTAATTTGTGTGTCATTATGCTGTTAAAGCATTTCTTCTCCTGATTTGCTTATTCTTGCACAACAGACAACAATCACCATCCTGAGTCACACACACCTTAGTGAAGCTGTCCAGCACCCCACCTTTTGGAGAATGGTTTGTTGGTATATTTGTTATAAGGATTAGCTCCTAAGTGATTCTGTGAGGTCTAAAGCTAGTCCTCTCTGAACAGCCAAGGTATGAAAAAATTTCCCTGTCTCATTTTGTAAGTCATCTCCAGTTAGGTAAATGAATAATTAGAATGAAAACAGAAGAGTTAAATAAAATAGGGACAAACAATTGTGTTTTAATTAGACTTAGGTAGTGGCGTACCTCAGTAATTTATAAATCTTTGACCCAGATTTTCTAATTCTGGTCATATTATTCCTCTGCTTAATGCCCTCTGCTTAACGGCTTTCTGCCTCTCTCAAGATAAAATCCAAAGAAACGACCATGACCTACAAGGCTTAATATAATCTGTTCCCCACCACTGTCCCACACTATATTATTTATGGATATAATTTAATATTGCCTTCTCCCTTCTCACTCCACTCTAGATGCACAGATCTCCTTGCTATTCTTCTAATACTGCATTTACCTTCCCTCAGGTATACACATGACTTATTCCCTTATGCCAAATAGGTCTTTTTGCAAATGTCACCTAAATGGTAAGTACTTCCATAATTTCCCTACTTAATATTACAGCCCCCAGCACTGCTTTTCTTCCACCCCTACTTTAATTATTTTCATACTTGCTATTTTGAAATAATTTTAAATTTACAAAAAAGTTGCAAATATAGTAGTGTGTATACCCTCCACCCAGCTTCCTCTAATCTTATCATATATAACAATAATATACTTCCTAAAACTAAAGAATTAACATTGGTGCTATAGTACTAACTAAACTACATTGATACAACATTATTAAATAAACTACAGCCTTTATTAAGATGTCTTGTTTCTCTAAGTCTTTTCTGACATTAATCTAATTGAGGATACCATGTTGCATTTAGTTTTATCACATTATTGTCTTCTTCTCTATGAAAATTTCTCAGCATTTTCATATTTTTCATGATCTAAGAGTACTGAGCAGGTATTTTCTAAACTATCCCTGTGGTTATAAATTTTTTATGATAAGAAAATCTGAAAGTATTTGGATTTATTATGTAAAGATTTGTCTACTCTTTCTCATTTATCTATTCAATCACTTATATCAGTATACATTCATGGATATCATTTGATTATTTGAGTTTTAATGCAATACTATGTATTTATTTTGGTGATCAAATTATTCCAGATTTGGCCATTGGAAGAGGTCTTTTACCCATGCTCTTTTGACATGACTTTTTAAAAAAAATTTTGGTAGAATTTCCTCACTTTCTAGCAATACAAGATACGTCAGGATCCTTTTGTATTTTTCCCTCCCACAGCACTAGGCTCAACCAGTTCTCCAAGAATTCACTGACGCTAGGCTTTCTCAGTGGACAGATCTAAGACATATGCAATGTCGGCTAACCAAGTATACACATCCACACACATCTATACCTATTTCTGGAGTATATCTCTGTGTATATATAAACATGAGACTATGTTAGTATGCCTAAATTTAATCCAGCCAGGACTATGAGTTTTATTCTAGCCTTTCTCACCTTCTCTGAAGGTGAGAAGTACGGCTCCCATTAACTTCAATTTATTTACTTATTCCTTGAATCCTAGTACACATGTAAAGTGATTTTTAAATTGCTGTGAGAAAAATATGTACCAACTAGAGTGTAGTGTTTACGTACACTTCTTTTGCATTTAGTCTTACAATATCCAGTCAAAATACCACTTTTTAAAATTACTTATTTAAGTTGTTTTCCTACTTCATTCAATAAAATTATGCTATACATTTGTAATGTTCATTTGTCACAGTCTGAATTCCATCCTATATAGGCTGGAATTTTTTTGATATTGTTGTTGTTCTGTTATTGCTATTTGGGTGGTTTCTATTCATTTAAAATCATTCTCTGTGGTTATATACTTGCATGGGTTTTAGCAAATGTATAGAATCATGTGTCCACCACCCTAGCACCGTGAGAAAACTTCTATTCCTCCAAAAATTCCTTTTTGAGGCCTCTTTGTAGCCAACCCCTGACCCATCCTGTAACCCCTGAAGTAGTGGTGGAATGCTAAGCTCTTGGTGGCCTGAGATGGAGCATGAGATGAAGAAATTAAACAGCTCCTGTCAGGAGCTTCCATTCAGTCAACTGATTTTCAGCCTGAATCCTTAATTTCAGAGGTTTACAATACTCCAATTCCTCATCCTTGCTAAGGTTTTGCCTCAAGTTTTTAAATGGTAAATAAAATATTTTGCTCCCCAATAATTATATATTTATCGTAAGACAAACTCTTGGAAATATTTAGTATCAGATAAGAAGACATAATACGTTTCTATCTTTTGTCCACTAGCCTTCAATTTCTAACATGAAAATGTCACCAATTTATACATGCAGGAAATAAAATTAAAGATAACACACTTTCATGAAAACTAATCTGAGACATCCTTGTAAAAACATGAATGCAACCTAATAACAGAAAGGAAAAAGATCTTACTTCTTAGATAGTCAATATACATGTATTTCCAATGTCTTCTCTTCATTAAGGATCCCATAATAATCCAAAGTAATTTTGCTAGTATATCAAAAAATATGGAAAGAATGCTAGAAATTCATATCTAATTAATTTTCCCCACGTAGAATACCACATTTTTCATGTTTTAAAATTTACTTATTTTATTAAGAAATTTAGTACTTAAGAAATAGAATAGAAAATCACACAGAGGCATGACATATTTTGTTTTACTTCAGTAATTATTTATTATAGATATAAAACACATATGCCCACTATTTTTATCAGAGTAGCTGGTAAGCTTTCATTGTCATTGGCCAGATGGAAGATCTGTTCACATTCCAAAAATTTACTTTTGAAGATCCCTACAAAGGACTCCCCTTGACATTTGTCAAAAGCAGAGTATGTGAACACTTGGTCTCAACATCCATCATTTTCTTTGCTGATGACTCCCTGCATCCTCACTTTTTCTCTTTTTTTCCAAATATTTGATATCTGCTACTTTGCTTTTATCTTCTCTTTTGTTTTAAAAGATATTTATTTTAATAAAAATATGCTTAATTTGCCTACAATCAATGCTGTTTAAAACATTCGAATAGTGCAGACATATATACAATTGAATATAAAATGTCTCTGAGTAATTTTTATTAGCTGAAACAACTGGATTAATATACTATATAGTATGTATAAAAGATTCACTTTATTTACAGGAACACGAATAGATTGAAAGTAGAAGAATAGAACAAGATGGTCCACATCAACAGTAACTAAAAGAGAACTGTATGGCTATGCTCATATCAGACAAAATAGACTTTAATACAAAGAAA
Source organism: Galeopterus variegatus (assembly GCF_000696425.1). Lineage (NCBI taxonomy): Eukaryota > Metazoa > Chordata > Mammalia > Dermoptera > Cynocephalidae > Galeopterus > Galeopterus variegatus. The sequence continues at coordinate 70,169 of NW_007734190.1, read as the reverse complement.
TGTTATGAGAATTAAACAAAGGCATTATATAATGATACACAGTGAGCCAGTCAAGAATGCATAACAATTATAAACATATATACATATAACAACAGAGCCCCAAAATACATTAAACAAAGACACAGATTTGACGGGAGAAAAAGCAAGTTTAACTATAATAGCTGAAGACATAATACTCCATTTTCAATAGTGGATAGAAAAACACTTACATGTCAAACAACACAGCCAACAAAGTAAAATTACAACCCACAGAACGGGAGAAAATATTTCCAATTCATAGATCTTTTAAGAGTCTAGTATCCAGAATATATGAAAAATCTTACAACTCAGAAACACGACTAGACATTTTTCCAAAGAACATAAACAAATGGCCAGCAAGCACATGAAAAAAATGTTATAAATCATTTATTCATTTATGAAATTCCAATCAAAACTGCAGTGAGATACCTCTTCACACATTGGCTATAAGAATAATTTTAAAAATAAAAAGATGCTAGCAAATGTTGGCAAGGATATGGAGAAATTGAAACCCTCATACACTGCTGATGGAAATGTAAAACAGTGAAGCAGCTGTGGAAAACAGTTTTGCAGTTCCTCAAATAAGTAGTTAACATACAGCCCTGCAATTCCGCTTTTATGTATATAAACAAGAGGATTCAAAACATATGCGCAACAAAATCCTCTTCATAGCAGCATTATTCATATAGTCAAAAAGTTGGAATAACCCAAATGCTCACCAGCCCACCAGAAGAATGGATAAACAAAATATGTTGTATACATATGATAGAATATTGTTCAGCGATGAAAAGGAATGAACGTCTGATAAGAGCCATGGCATAGAAGGTACTTGGAAACATCACGCCAAATGAAAGAAAACAGACATGAAAGACACATGCTATATGATTCATTTTTTAATGAATGTTCCATAGGCAAAGCTATGGATACAAAGTAGATTTGTGACAGCCAGGAAATGAAGAAAGGGGCAAAATAGGATTGGCTGCTAACAGATACGAGTTTTCTATTGGGGTGATGAGACTGTTCTAGAATTAGGTAGTGGTGATGATTTTACAACACTTTGAAAATGTGGAAAAAATTGCTTAATCATACACTTTAAAATTAAAATTGTGAATTTTATGTTATGTAAATTTATCTCGGTAAAAATTATCCACATACAAGCAAGAAATGATACAAGTCTACCAAGTATTTTCCTTCTACTCTGTGGCAAAATGAAATTTGCCTAAAAATCAAGATAATAAAATTCATTTTCATAAATCTTGACAAATTGCCTTCTTGAAATTGAGATCCAGTTTACTCTTTTGTTGAAATGAAAGTACTTTATTCCACCAAGGAAACAATATTACATGTTCTTGTTTTTATATGTCTTAAACAGACTGGTGTTTGAAAGTAATATCTAATTGTTTTAATTTACATTTAATTAATTTTAGTGAGGCTTGTACCTTTTCATATATTTGTGAATTATTTTAACTTTTGTGAGTAGCCTGTTCAAGTGTTATTCATTTTTTCTTAAGCTTTTTGTTTGTCAGATTTTACATTTTCATTTTTAAAAATTCTCAATTTCAAAAGTAGCCCAATACAAAATATGTGTGTATAACATAAATAAAATCTCTGGGTTTGTATATCCATCCTAGTCTCCAAAAGCAATGCGATAAATAAATTTAAGACCTTTTGCTTTGCACCTTATAAGGTATTTTCTCCATCGTCATTGCTTTAGAATAAAACAGCCCCTCTTAACCATAGGGAAATAAGTTCCAAGACACCCAGGGGATGCCTGAAACCACTGATCATACCAGACCATATATATATATATATATATATATATATATATATATATACACACATACACACACATACTTTTTTCTTATACAGGCATACATTTGATAAAGTTTAATTTGTAAATTAAACACAGTAAGAGATTAACAACAATAACTAATAATAGGACAATTATAACAATATACTGTTAAAAAAAAGTCATGTGAATGTGGTCTCTTTCTCTCTCTCTCAAAATATTTCTTTTTACTGTACTCATCTCTTCTTTCCAGTGATTTGCAAGGGTGGGTAGTATATATAGCATGCATACACTGGACAAAGGGATGATTCACACACCAGGCAGAACAGAGTTGGACAGTGCAAGATTTCATCATGCTTCTCAGAATGGCCGCACAATTGAAAACTTATGAATTGTTTATTTCTGGAATTTTGCATGTAACATTTCCAGACTGCCATTGACCGCAAGTAGTAGAAATTGCAGAAAGCGAAACAACAGATGGCGGTGGAGGGCAGACTACTGTACCTCTTTTCCACACCATTCCTAACACTGTTTTATTAAAAAATAAATGTTTCCTAATATTATTAATGAAATGTAATTTTATTATTTTGCTTTGCATTTTCTACCAGTTGTGTGGCAAAATGGATTTTGTGTACTTATTGTCATCTGTTTTTTGTGTGTAAATCACTTCTTTATAGTCTTTGTCCATCTTTCCATTCAATTAATGATCTATTTCTTCATTTGTAGGAAATATGCATATGGCAATTAATCATTTTTCTATTTACACTTGTCAAATATTTTATCCTACTTTTCCATTTTTCTTTTGATTATGTGCATAATATTTTTTGTCATTCAAAATATTTTAACATTTTTAAGTAAAATCTGATAATATTTTTCTACATAGTTCATGAATTTCATATACATCTGCAAATATCAACTTTTCCTAAGATTATAAAGAGTTTCCTACATTTTTAAATTAGTTTGCAGTATATTTTAAATATATTTTGAGAGTTATTTCATTGGAAACATTTGATATATGCTCTGAGCTCAGTACCTAACTCGAAATTTCTCCAAATGGAGAAATATTGCAGTAATTCTAGAACTTTAACATAGTATGCATCTTCTCCATTTTAACATACCTGTATGTCATCTTAACAATAATTTATTTATATTTTATTAAAAATCAGCTTTAACTTAACACCCTTTTTACATAGCATTCTCCTAAATTATAGTATCCACGTTGTTTGAGGAGTGGGAGAGTTGAGGTACTTGTTATATAATTTTCTTTCTTTTTTTATTACATATACTTGTGGAGTACCAAGATGACTATCAATAGTTGTGTAGAATGTGTGATGGTCTAATCAGGATAGTTAGCTTATTCATCATTACAATACGTCATCATTCTTTGTGTCTGTTAACCAATTTCTCATTAAACACCCTCCCTTTCCCCCTCTCCTCGCCCTTTCCACCTCTAGTAAATACAGTTCTGTTCTCTCCTTCTAAGAGTTCAGTGTATTATTGTGATTGCTGTTTCTTTCTCTCTCTCTCCTTTATTGTTTATTTGCTTATTTATGAATTCAGCTCCCACTTATGGGTGAAGACATGAGATAATTCTATTTTTGCTCTTGGATTGCTTCACTTAGCATAATTTTCTCCAGGCTCATTCATGTAGTTGGAGATAGCAGAATTTCATTCTTTCTTATGGCTGAGTAGTGTTCCATTGTATATATATATAGCACATTTTCCTTATCCAGTCAACCATCAATGGACATTTAGGTTAGTTCCATAGCCTGACTATTGTAAATAGAGCTGAAATAAGCATGGGAGTGTAGGTATCCCTTGGACATGAAGATTTTCATTCCTTTAGATACATATCCAGTTAAGGTATTGCTGGGTCATATGGCAATTCTATCTGTAGTTATTTAAGGAACCTCGTAAGGTTCTCCATAATAGCTGTATTAATTTGCATTCCCACCAAAATGGTATAATGGTTCCCCTTCCTCTTCATCCTCACCAGCATTTGTTATTCTCTGTCTTTTTGATAATAGCCAGTCTAACTGAGGTGAGATGTCTAACCTCGGGGTGGTTTTGATTTGCATTTCCCTGATGATTAGTGATGTTGAGCATTTTTTGTGTACCTTGTGGCCATCTTCCTTTGAGAAATGTTTATTCAGCTCCTTTGCCCATTTTTTAATTGAATTATTATTTTTTTTTTTACTGTAAAGTTGTTTGAGCTCCTTTTATATTCTGGATATTAATCCCTTGTTGGATGCATAGTTTGCAAATATTTTCTTCCATTCCATAGGTTGTTTTTTTACTCTGTTGATAGTTTTCTTTGCTGTACAGGAGCTTTTTAGTTTGATACAGTCCCATTTGATTATTTTTCTTTTGTTGTCTGTGCTTTTGGGGTCTTTCTTATCATAAAGTCTTTGCCTAGTCCTACATCCAGGAGTGTTTCCCCTATATTTTGTTTAGGAATTTTAAAGTTTTAGGTCTTTTATTTAAGTCTTTAATCCATTTTGAGTTGATTTTGGGATATGGCAAGAGGTACACATCTAATTTCATTCTTCTATGTATGGATATCCAGTTTTGCCAGCACCATTTATTGAAGAGGCTTTCCTGTTTCCATTGTATGTACTTGGTGCCTTTTCAAAAATCACTTGTCTGTAAATACATGTGTTGATTTCTCAGTTCTTTATTCTGTTCCATTGGTCCACAAGTCTGTTTATCATGCTATTTTGGTTAGTATAGCTTTGTAATATAGTTTCAAGTAAGGAAATATAATGCTTCTGGCTAATTTTTTATTTTATTTTATTTTTTATTTATCTGTATATTTCTTTTTAAAATTTTATTTGTTTTTTATTGGAACATATATTATTTTATGTATCTGTGTGGTACAGTATTGAATATTAATACCTGTGTGCAGTATGTGATGTTCGAATCAGGATAATTAGTATATCCTTCATTTTACAATGCAATCGATTTTTGTGGATCTTTACCAACTCCTCCCTTTCCCCCTTCCCCCTCTCCCTTTCCTACCTCTGGTAACCTTAGTTCTATTTTCTTCTCTTAAAAGTTCAACATATCGTTGTAATTGTTGCATCTTTCTTCTTTCATTGGTTGATTGATGTTTTGTTAGCTCCCACATATAAGTGGAGACATGTGGTATTTCTTTTTCTGTGGTTGGCTTATTTCACTTAATATCATTTCCTCCAAGTTCACCCAAGTTGCTGCAAATGGCAGTATTTCATTCCTTTTTTATGACAATGTGGTATTCCATTGTAGAAATATACCACATTTTACTTATCCACTCATCCAGTGATGGGCATTTAAGTTGGTTCCAACTCTTGGCTATTGTAAATAGAGTTGCAATAAACATGGGAGTATAGGTGTTACTTCAACATGATGATTTCCATTCCTTTGGGTAGACAACCAGCAGTGAGATTGCTGGGTCATATTACATTTCTATATGTAATTGTTTGAGGAAACTCCATGCCATTTTCCATAATGGCTGCACTGTTTTACAGTCCCACCAACAGTGTAGGAGGGCTCCCCTTTCTCAGCATCCTCTCCAACATGCGTTATTCTCTATCTTTTTGATAATAGCCATTCTAACTGGAGTGTGATTACATCTCAATGTGGTTTTGATTTGCATTTCTTTGATGATTAGTGATGTTGAGCATTTTTGTATGTGTCTACTGGCCATTCATATATCTTCCTTTGAGAAATGCCTATTCATCTCCTTTGCACATTTGTGGTTTGAATTCCTTGTATATTCTGGATATTAATACTTTGTCAGATGCAAAAGTTTGCTAATATTTTCGCCCATTATGTAGGTCATCTTTTCACTATTAACTGTTTTGTTTTGTTTGCAGAAGCTTTTTAGTTTGATATAATCCCATTTGTTTATTTTTCCTTTTTGTTGCCTGTGCTTTTGGGGTCATATTCATAAAGTTCTTGCCCAGTCCTACTCCCTAAGTGTTTCCCCTATGTTTTATTTTAGGAGTTTTATAGTTTCAGGACTTGTACTTAATTCTTTAATCCATGTTGAGTTTATTTTGGTATATGGTGAGAGGAGCAGGTATTATTTTTCTTCCAGGATCGCTATTCAGGGTCTTTTGTTGTTCCACACGAATGTTAGGATTGTTTTTTCTTTCTGTGAAGAATGTAATTGGTATTTTGATAGGGATCCCATTGAATCTGTGGACAGCTTTAGATAGTATGGACATTTTCACTATGTTGATTTTTCCTATTTATGAACAAGGAATGTCTTTCCATCTTTTGGTGTCCTCTTTAATTTCTTTCAGCAGTGATTTGTAGTTCTCATTGTACAGATCTTTCATCTCCCTGGCTAGAATTATTCCTAGCTACTTTTGTGTGTGTGTGTGACTATTGTAAATGAGCTTTGTTTTTTGATTTCTTTTTCTTCTATTTTGTTGTAGGAGTATAAAAATGCTACTGATTTTTGTATATTGATTTTGTATCCTGCAGCCTTACTGAATTTGTTTATCAGCTCTAAGAGTTTTTTGGTAGAGTCTCTTGTTGGGTTTTCTACACATAGAATCATGTCATCTTCAAACCGAGAAAATTTGACTTAATCTTTTCCTATTTGGATGCCCTTTATTTCTTTCTCTTGTTGAAGAGAGAGATAGAGTTCAATACAATAATACATGTGGACCTGAGCACCACTTTCTCAGCATTGCTCAGATAATCTAAGCCACAAATCAACAGAGAAACATAGGATTTACACAACACTTTACACCAACTGGACCTGATAGATACATACAGAAAATTTCACAAACAACTAGAGAATATTCTCCAAGTTAGAGTACATGTTAGGTCACAAAATACATCTCAATAAATTTAAAATAGTTAAAATCATTTCATGCATCTTCGCAGACCACTTTGGATTGCAACTAGAAATCAATAACAAGCAAAAATTTGGAAAAAATACAAATGCCTGAAAATTAAACAACATGCTCCTGAATGACATAGAAGTCAAAAAGGAAACCAAACAGAAAATCAAAAATTTCCTCAAAATTAATGATAATAACAACACATCATACCAAAATGTATGAGATACTGCAAAAGCATTATTAAGAGGAAAGTTTATTGCAATAAGTGCTTACTCAAAAGAATAGAAAAACTTCAAATAAACAATCTAACATTAATTAAACCTCAAAGATATAATTTTCTTACATAGGTTAAAATAAAAAAATGATTTTTAAAATTTGAAATGTTCTCATCTGAATCACAAAAATATCTTGTTTACCTTCGCTATTACATGAATCACACTCTGAGGAATGCCAACATTTCCCCAAGGATTCAAAATATCATACTTCCCACACACCAAATTTTCACTATGCATGCTCTGTTTTTGATCCTTCTGTCTCATTTTCACTTTGTATTTTTATACTAAAACCTCTCTGCTTTTCATATTTTGTTGTGTGTAGGGTTTTGTTTTATTTTATCTGTTTTTAAATATAGCTTTGTTGAAATTTTATTGATATTTTTCAGTAGTTTTTTAAAAAATTCATCGGATATTCTTGATAAATTACAGATAAACTTTAAATCAATTTTTCAAGTTTCACAACAAACCCTTAAATTGAATTGACCATATGGATTAATCAATCACAGCTGATTATTTTGGTTTTACAATATTGGCTTTTTGCAATTTATTCAGTAATATGGCATGTCTTTCCATTTATCAATGTTTCCTGTAAAAAAATTAATAACGATAGAATACTTATATGGTTCTGTTACATTTCTTGTAAAGTTTATTTCTACATTTTTATGAGTTTTTTTCTTTCTGTAACATTTAGAATTTTCTTGTAATTGACATTGTCATTTTTCTGGTATATTGAAAAGCTATTAATCTGTATGTTTTTGTATGTTCAAAATCTTTTATCCATTTTTACTGTTCTTTTCATTTCTGGTAACTTAGTTGATTCTCATCAAAAAAAAATATTATAAGCAAAATAATTGAATCTTTCATTTTTCCCTATAATTTGTTTTCTTTGCTCTTACAATAAACAAGGCTCTCCAGGAGAAACCTTAATAATAGCAATTCAGACGATAAGAATGGTCATGTTTGTATAGTTTCTAATTTTAATGGAAATAACTGCCTTTATATTCTATTCCTGTGAACATTCAATATATTTTTAAGTTTTTCAGCAAACAAACACTTTAAGCACAGTTTTAACTAGCTCACATTCTCCCTTCAATATTTTTATTGTTTGTAAGTGTTCTGATATGAAAAATTTTACCATAATATGCTTTTGGTTTAAAATTTGTCTGTTAACCATCACTTTTACCTTTATATTTACATTATTAATTATATGTTTTGATAGTTTTATTGTTCATTACTCTTTTTGGCCTACTGTTATTTATTTAGTATTCCATCCTTTCTTTTTATTTGCTAGCTGGAGTGTTTCCTCAATTTTATCTTCCTCAGAAATAGTACACGCTCACACATTTTCTGGATTTTTACATATTAAAATGTATTTTTATATGTCCTTAAACAAAACAAGTGAATAAGCAATTTTACACTCATAATTCACTTCTCTCAGAAAACAAATTTTCAAGTGTTTATGCTGCTGACCAAAACTCTGCTGCCAGTCTGCCATTCATGCGTGTAATTTTTTGGGCTAATAACTTATAATAGTTTATTTTTACATCTGGACTTTAAAATTTCAACTAAAGGACATAGGATGTATTACTTTGTAGCAGACCAATATTCCCCAAGATACAATAAAAAACACTTTGGTCCTCCATGATGTTTTAACTTTTCCTTTTGATGAAAACTGTCACTTTAGCATGTAGAGTAATCTATTACAGAATCCGTGCAGTAATTCTAAAATTTTGAAATTGTGTAATGTGCTACATTAGAACTTATTTGTTATCAACGTTCCTGTATAAAAAAGACAGAGACATATCCCACTGCTATAACAATTCTGTGTCAGTCAAGATGATCCAAGAAAGTTGCAAAACAGGAAAAATAAAAAAGGCAGAGAAGTCATGAGGACTAAAAGAGCAAGATTCTGGATCGTGTAGAAATGTGAGATATAACTTGGCATCTATAGTTATTTGCTTGGGGGAATTTGCAAATTTTGGACAAAAAATAGGCTGAGAGCACAAGTTTTGACCAAGCAGTAGGTGACTTCTGGAGGACAGAGACTAGATCAAACATTGGCAATATAAAGGGGATAAAGATAAAATTGGAGCTGTAAGGGTCTCAAACTCATGAACATTTTTCCCCTGGAAAACATTTGCAGAATTAGAAAGCCACAAGAGTAGAAAGGGTAAAAACTAGCTGAAGTTTTGGCAACCTTGCAATTCTGTAAAAACAAGGATTTGAGTTTAGTACCTACTAGAGGAAGAGCTTGCAGTTAAAAGCCATAAAGGGCCATGTCATTGGAAAGGATTTAACCAGAGATAAATTGAGCCTTACCAAAATGGCAAGCCAGTCTCAAGTCAGTTCTACTTCTAACCAGTTTAAGGTAATCAGTCTCTACCTATCTGCTTAGCAGAATAAAAGATGGACAATCTTTGGTAAAAGAAAAAAATCACCTGAAGCCTCTTTAATTTTTTACTAAATACAGCAGTCAATAAAAAATTGGTGGGTGTGACAACAGAAAGGAACTTATAAAGAGAATATTTAAACATTGAAAACAAATTCAGGTGACTCAGGTATAGAAATTAACAGACAAGTGCTTTAATGCAAACTGTTAGGAAAATAGAGGAAATTATGGGCAATATAGAGGAAAAGCTGAAGTATTTCACAAGAGAACTTCATCTAAAAATTTAAATAAATAAAAATCTACAGAACTTAACTCACATGAACATAATGTATGGGAAAGGGAATAATCTCTGAGGAGATGGCAGTATTTTACATCTTGGTTGGTCAAGTTTTACAGGGATGAATGGATATGTCAAAACAAATTGAACTGTATATTAAGATCTGTGAATTTCACTGTCTTTTAATCATACCTCAATAAAAATATTGAAGGAAACAGAACAAAATGGATATTACATAATGAGAAAACACAGAGTACAAAATTAGGAAATCACTGGATGTGTTCGAGTGGATTAGACAACTGGAAAATATATCAATATAAAATATCCAAATTTAAGCATAAGAAAGAAATAAAATCAGCACATTCAAAAAATGTGTAAAAGACAGCAATAAAGTCAAAAAGTCTATGAAAGTGCTACACGTGGTTTTAGAGGAAGAGGAGACAATTAGACTAAATAAATATTTCATAAAAAATACATATCATGCATACATACAAGTAATTCCACCATTGGAAACAAAAGATAAAAAGTAAATTGTAAAACCAACAAGAGAAAAAAAATCATACAATATGAGGGAAACAATTCTAAATATAAAGACTAACTTTTTTGAAAAACAATGCAAGTCATGAGAGAAACAAGAAACAAGTTGAGTGCTAAAAAAAAAAAAAATCTACTCAGAATTTTATAGCCACCGTAAAATTCATCAAAAATGAGGGTGAAATGCAGACCTTTTCAAACATGCAAACCTGAAATAACCCACTGCTGGCTGATGTATACTAGAAGATATGGTAAAGAGAGTTCATGAGGCTGAAGGAAAATGATACCAGTTGCAAACTCAGATCTACAGAAAGAATTAATATACTCAAATGGTAAATACACAGATAACTACAAAAGGTTATCTTTGCTTTTATTTTTCCCTTTTCCTTATTTAATAGACAATTAGCTGTTTAAAGCAGTAATATTTTATTTTGAGGATAATTATGTACATCTGTATTAGTCTGTTTTTGTTGCTTATAACAAAATACCTGAAACTGAGTTCTTTATAAAGAAAAATAAAATTCATTGCCTACAGTTTCTGAGGCTGGGAAGCCCAAAGTCCATCTGACGATGGCAACAGTGAACCAAGGGTCTCAGATTGCATGATGGTGGAAGCAGAGAGCAGAGAGAGAGCAAGACAGACTCTCCTCTTCTTTTGAAGCCATTAGAACCACTCTGCTGACCACCATTTTTAATCCATTCACTACTGCGTAGTCCTACAATCCAATTACCTCTTCAAGGCTCCACCTTTTAATTACCATAATAGGATTTCCCTCCCTCTTAACAGTCACAGCAGGGGCTAAGTTCTAATACATAAAACTTGGGGGACACAATTCAAGCTTCAGGGAGGTTGAGCATACATAATTCAGCCCACTATATTCCACCCCTGAACCCCCAAAACTCATGTCCATTTCACATACAAATACATTCATTTCATCCCCAAATTCTTAATTTGTTTCAACACAAAAGTCCAAAGTTCAAAGTCACATCTGTGAAATCAATATAAGTTATCTACTTCCAGGATACAATGGTGGGACACACATAGGGTACATATGCCCATTTCAAAAGGGAGAAATAGGCCAAAACAAAGGAGAAACAGGTCCCAAACAAATCCAAAACCCAGCAGGGCTGGTATTAAATCTCAATGCTGGCAAATGAGGTATGTTGACTCCATATTTGAACTCTTCTGCACAATGGTATGGGGGTTGGGTCCCCATATCCTTTGGTAGCTCTGCTTCTATGGCTTTCCTGGTGGCAGACCACACTTCAGCTATCCCAGGCTGGCGTTGCACACTTGTAGCTCCACAGGTCTGGGATCTCCATGGTTCCGCTCTCACGGCTCCACTAGGGGTGGAGCTCCACTCTTGGGGTTTCTCTGCTACAACTCTGACCCCAGATTTATACTCGGCATTGCTCTAGTAAAGGTTGTCTGCAGTGACTCCACCCCTGGGACAGATCTCTTCCTGGGCCCCCAGACTTTTCCATACAACCTTCGAAATTGGGGTGGAGGCTTCCAAGTCTTCCCAGCTCTGGCATTCTTTGAGCCTGCAGACCTAACACCACGTGTACTTTTGCCAAGGCTTTCAGCTTGCATTTTCCAAAGCTTCACATCCAGTCACACCTTGGGCCAGTTTAGCCACAGCTGGGACAGTCAAAGCAGCTCAGGTACTGGTATGGGAAGCAGCATCCCAAGGTGGCCCTGGGCAGAAAGCCCATGGAACGCACTTCAGGCCTGTTTCCCAATACCATTTTGTCTCCCTAGGCCTTTGGGCCTGAAATGCAAGGGCTGGCCCCAGAGGCTTCTGCAATGCCTTCAGGGCATTTTTTCCTTCTTTTGATATTCCCTTTCTTTTGCACTAATCTTCTTAGCTAAAGGTCACTGAGCTGCACCACTGCATGCTCTCTGATTCTCTACCACATGGCTAGGCTGCAAATTTTCTAAATTTTTACACTGCACTTCCCTTTTAAATTCTGGCTTTATGTTATGCCTTTGCTGCCATAACTTAGTGTAGGCTGTTGCAAGTAGCCATGCAGCTTCCTGAATGTTTGCTGCTTAGAAAGTTCTTCCACCAACTGCTCTGGTTCACAACTCTTAAGTTCCAACTTCCACAAAGTCATAGAGAATGTACACAATGCTGCCAAGTTCCTTGTCAGTTTATAGCAAGGTTGATCTTTGCCCCACTTTCTGAAAAACTATTTCTTATTTCTACCTGAGACTTCCTTAAAATGGTCTATAAAATCCATATTTCTATCAGCATTCTGTTTCCCACCAGTAACAGTCTCTACGACATTCCAAACATTCTCTCATCTTTTTGCCTTCTGAGTCCTCCAAACTCCTCCAATCTTTCCTCAACACCAAGTTCCAAAGCCGTTTCCACATTTTCAAGTATCTGTTATAAGAAACACCCCACTTCTGGTCCCAATTTTATTTGACAACAGTAACACAAAAGAACCGGCTTAAAACAGAAGCATGCTGTGGTAATTTCCTTCATTTTATGTGAAATGGTACAATATTACCTATAAGTAGAATGTGATTAGAAATCATATGATAATCCTTAGTGCAGCCACTGAAAAATAATACAAATATGTAACACTGAAAAGGCAATAGAGAAAATAAAATAGAATACCTATTGTAGGAATGCTGATCAGAATTCACTGCATCCTCATGGCCTTCAGAGGTCTGGCTTCAATAGTTACAATCTTTCCCCTACACAGGTTGCTTAGCAACTGAGGAAGATAAAGTAACAGAATGCTATGATTATTTAAAATAAAGGAAATAATGTAAGCAACCCAAAGGATAAACAACAGGAGGATTCAAGGTACCTGGGAATCTTTCCCTTCCACAGTAGTCTTTCACTTTTTGGTGTAGCTCCACTTTTGTCCTTAAGTCCCTTATAAGCTTCAACTACCCTGCCCTGCCCCCACCCCGGAGGGTTGCAGAAAAAGCAGCTGCACATCACCAGGCTCAATTATCCACCTGATCCATTTCCTGTAATTGACCACTGATCAATAATAATAATGATGGTGATGATGATAAACTCTTGGTAAACCACGTGGAGTTGCCTGTTTCATTCTTTGGTCTCAGGATACCTTCTCAGTTTGGTGGGCATTATACTGTTAGCTCACACTTGGACACTAAGTAATGTTAAATGCATCCAAAGTAATTCAGAAAATTAAGAGCAGAGGATAAAATATAATTAAAAAAATAGAAAACAGTAGCAGGCAGGTGGCCTTATACTCAGTCATAAATAAGTACATTAATAACAAGCACTAAACATTTCCCTTTCAATTCAAATATTAGATAAGAATTTCTAGGAAAAGTAATGCCCAACTATATTCTCTTCAAAGAAAAGTACTTAGAATGTGGACACCTACATTGAAAACAAAACGATAGAAAACGATAAACCAAGCAAAAGATAAGAAAAGGGAGGCCAAAATGGCTACTCTTTATCAGAAAAAGTAGATATTGAGTCAAGTTAAAAAGTATTATCAAAAATAACAAGGGAAATTTTGTAATGATTAAAAAGTCATAATGATATAGCAATCTGTATCATAATGATATAGTAATCTAAAAATATATGCATGTAAAAAAGACTTTCAGATTACATAAGGAAAGAACTGAGAGAAACAAAAGAAGGAAGAGAAAATTCACAAATCCACAATCATAGTTAGAGGTGTTGGCAATGATTTCTCAACAATTGATGAAAGAAATATGCAAAAATAAATGCAATGTACGACATTTGAACAACACTATCAAACAGCTAGACCTAATTGACAAAAGGAAAATCTCCAAAATACATTTTTTCAAGTGACTGTGGAATTTTTATCAAGATAGAATAAATTCTGGGCCATAAAGCATATCTCAGTATGTCTCAAAATGTTGATATCACAGAGAATGTTCTCATTATGGGAGTTAAATGAAAGACAAATAACAACAAGATATTTAAGCAACCCCAAAATATTTGAAAATATAACATTCTTCTAAGTAATCCGTGGATTAAAAAAAAAAAATCCTCTTAGACAATTGGAAAATTTATCAATCTGAAAGGAAAAAACAAAGACACAGACATACAGCATATCAAAAGTTGTGAGTTGTAGAGAAAAACAAGATTTAGAGATAAACTTAAAGCCTAAATTGCTTTTACTAGAAAATATAATGTTTTAGATATAAAGTATAGGGAAGGAAATAAAGAGTACAGTTCAATAAGATAGAAAACAAAAACAATAGAGAAAATTAGCAAAGCAAAAATTTGGTTTCTTGAAAATATTAATTCAACTTTTAACCTCTAAGAAGCCTAATAAAAAACAGCAAAGACAATATCAAATGCTGGGAAGGATTGCAACTATCTTAGTGGGAGAGTAAATATTGGAAAAATAATAATAACTATGTAAAATTAAAATTATACATGTCGTATTATCCAGAATCTCTACTCTTAAATATTAGACATAACCCAGTGTGTTCATACCAATTCTATCTACAAAAGCAAAAAAAAAAAAAAAAAAAAAAAACCAAAGAACAAACAAAAAATTTACCCAAATGTTCAGGTGTGGTATGTGATATATTCATACAATAGAGTATTAAAAAGCAATAAGAATGTATAAACTACAGTATAAGCAATGTTATGGAGGAATCTCAAAAACATAATACTGAGTATAATAAGCTAACATATTATTACATTTGCATAAAATTATAAAAAGGGCAAAATTAATTTATGGTGCTAAAAGTAATGTGCACAGTGATCTTTTCGGAGTGGTAGTAACTGAAAAAGATACAGAGAAGCATTTCCAGAATTCTGGTTATTAAGTTGCTGATTGCACGGGTGTGTTCTTTTTGTGAAAATTCATAGATTTTTCTATTATTTGATTTCTGTATTTTACTGCTTGACATATGTTTAATAAAAGATTTCCTTAAAAATTGATTGTACCTCAAAGTCTTGTAATGAGAAAAGCAAATTTGATAGACATAGAAACTATAAAATAGTGCAACAGTATAATTTCATTGTGGCATATTGCCTTCAGTTTCATTACTTCATAGTTACAAGATGAATAATACCACTTTCACAAAATTAATTCACTATACTTATTAGTAATAAATATGTGTATTTTATGTTCTTAATATTTACTAATTTTTCAAAAGAAACAATGCTATTTAAAAAAAATAAATTACCCTGTGCATGTTTAGAATAGGTCTTGCTAAAATAATCAGTACTATCAGTGAGAGTTCTTTGATATAAAACTCAAACTTTCTTTCGTTCACAATTTTTTTTGTTATTTCTTCAGATTTTATTACTCCTTTCTCTTTCTGCAATGCTATTCAACAGAAGTTCGTGCAATAATAGAAATGCTCCAATATAATTGTTAATAGTCATATATGGCATCTGATGCTTAAAATGTAATTAGTGCTACCAAGGAACTAAATTTTTAAGTTTGTTCAATGTTAACAAATTTGAATTGATTAGTCACATGTGTCTAGTGCTACCATATCGGGCAGCATCGGTCCAGAGCTTCTATTTCAAAAATATATTTGATATTCTAAACCTGGGTTTTAATATTTTCTTTTCTTTCTTGTTATTTTGGTACATGTGTTAAAAATAAATAAATAAATAAATAAAAAACAGACCAAACTGAAAACAAAAATCTGCCTTGAATTGGTTTTTGGAACTTCTTCAGTTTTTGAAAGTGCTTTGACTGTAAGTCACTGACATTACTTATTTCTTGCATTCTCTTCTTGGATGCTCATCTTTATCCATGAATTTTTAAGTCATTGTTTCTGAAAAACTTTCCTAAATCAGAATCATCGTAGATTTTATTTTCCAATGCAGATTCTGAAGAGCCCCTTCTAGACCTAAAAAAACAAGTTTGGCAATGGAATCTTGAAATTTGCATTTTTTTAAGAGTCTCTTTAGTGATTGTGATGCAAGCCAAATCCTGTCTCTAATATTCACTGTTTTAACTGGTGTATCTTTTTTAGTACCTGTGATGTCCATTTTACTGCAGCACCCACATAATGAATAGCTGGGGATGTCATTTGTGAAATGCCCAAAGCGAAAATGTCTTTTCCTGAGCATGTGATTAAATATAGGCAAGGGAATGGCTTACACATTTTTACGTGGTATTTTTAAAGAAACCCGGAGCTCTCTAAATGTGTGTAGTGGAGCTTTTCTAGTTTTCAGAATATTCCCTTCTGTGTGAACTTCGTGGGTTAAATAATATTGGTGAAAAATTTACAGAGCAAGAGTTAAGGCTACACTCCTTTAAGCCTTTCAAATGTTTATTTAAAAAATATATTCCTCTAGTTCAGCGATTCTTAAAACTTGGTGAGTATTGGGACCACCTAGGGAACATGATAAAAATACAAAGTCTACGCCCCGTCCTATTTCAATGAGCCTGGTTCTCGATGTTCATTATTAGCTCTGAGGTGACTCTAATACACACCAACATTTGAGAATGTCTTTTCTAGCTGTCAGGCTCAAAAGAGAAATTGGTTCTTTTGAGCTTATTTGTTTAAGATGTAGCCTTTCTTTTCTCTTATCATCATCACAATCAGTACAGTTCCCCTTAACCATTATTATCATCTTTGATACAGTTTTCCACATTGTCATTTAAAAGCACAAAAAGACTCAAACGGTTCTACTTTCCACCCTGTATGGATGGCACTAAATATGTCATGATACAGCTAACAGTGATCACTAATACATTAATTATATTGAATCCAATTTTACCTATGAAAATTTAAAGCCCTCCTTAGTATTCTTGTTAACATGCAGTATTTTTTTTCCTGCTCATGTACATTTTCCCTATTTATCAATTGATAAAAAAAAGGGGTGCTTTGCCTCATCTCATCAACCTGTGAAATCTGGATTTCCCACTCAGATTTCTGGCTAGAGGAAAAATAGGTATAGCTCCTCATCCAATTCTCATGTACTAAAAGGTTTTACCTGGTATGTCTTCTCCTTCACTCCTCTTTTATTTTCTCATACATTGAATAAAGCAAGTACATAAAACATGTTGATTCTGAGCTCCAGTTGGTACTGTGGTCCTTCTGAATTCCCGCTTGTGATGATTTACTTGTAGAGCTAATATTCCCAGAATATAATGTGCCACTGTCATTCTCTGTCATAATCCCCATTTCTGGTTGTTTTCTGGGAATTAACTGCTTCTGACTGGGCATAAAAGATGACTGGAAGGGTATAAAAAGAATCTTCATAAAGCAGAAGAAAAAGGCAAATAATCCAATAAAAGAATGGACATAGGGTACCAAAAGGCAATAACCAAAAAGGAAATACTAATGTCAAGATGCTCAATTTTATTAGAAATTGACAAAAAAAATGAAAACATGGCAATATTTTTTTCAGATTGGAAGAAGTTGAAAAAATATTCATAAAATTTTTTAGCAATAATATAGATAAATGGATACTTTCATTCATTTCTAGGTAGATGATAGATTGATAAAGCATCTTTCAGGTATTTATCCAAGAGACATATTTGTGCATGTGAACAAAAAATCTTGATTTAGGCACTAAATGGTTAACTACACTAAAAAGAATAATTTAAAAAATTTACAAACACCTTAAAGTCTGTATGTAAACAAGCAAGCAATTAAACCGTGGGACATCAGTAATTATGACTACTATGCAAAATTCCTTTTCTATTGACAAAAGATTCTAAAAAGAAAAATATTTGTGTTATTAATTTAAGAAAACCACAAAATACATTAAGTAATATGGCTCCATGACAATGAAGAATGGTTGTGTTTATGTGTGCATACAAATATAAAAACATATTTTATACATTTGTATATGCACATGTGTTCATATATACTTAAAAATGTAGCAAAATCATCTGCAATGCCACATCAAATTAGTAACAAGGGTTGCCTCAGGCAGGAGAGTAGGACTGAGTGGAGTTTAAGAGAAACTTTTTGCTTCAACAATATATTGTGAATTCATCAATGAAAATATATTTTATCTACTATAATGAAATTAAAGACATTTGCCAGGCAGAGAGAGCAATACTAACCAGACTACTTCAAAAACTGGTTCCTGAAGGGCAGGGGTGCAGTTGCCCGATGTTCTGGTTGGTAAATACACTGAGTACAGATACAGGGAATAGAGGAGGATTCTGATGTCTGTCTTTTCTCAGGTGCTATAAACACACATTTCTCAATCTGGCTTCACTTACATTCAATGAATTTCAAATTTTTGCTGGATTTTAGCCTTAAGTAAACTGTCAGTCTTACAGTTTGAAATATTGATCTTTTTACTCTTCCTATGTATTCTAAGGGGAAGCTGATATCAAGAGCTAGATGCCAGATATCTGTTAAATCAGAAGTTGAATAAAATATTTACAAGTTGCATTTGAATTTGCTGAAATACCCTTTTTGGGAATTCATCCTAAGGTCCTTCTTTGATAGTAGACAAGTACAAATATATTAAACAAAACTGAAATTACCGTACACTAAGAATCAATATGAAAACTATTATCAATCAAAAGTGGTAGCAAGAGTGCAGAAGACGTGAGAGTTGTGGGGGTCAGTCTGACAATAGATGCTCCAGGACCATCTATTGCCTGAACATTACCAATCAAGGCTGAGAGTGCCTCAAACCCAGGACAACATGGCACTAGGTAAGTGGGCTTCCACTTCAAAGAAAAAGTTATCCAAAAAGACTTCAGAATTAAGCTGCTAAATCAGGAAGAACTAAGTAGAATTCTTTAAAAATTTATTTCAGATTTTAAATGGGCTGTCCATTCATATCACAAAAAGAAAAAGTTTAGACTTTGCAAAATCGTATTTTCCATTCTATATGTGATACATTAAGAAGAGAACTGACAAATATGGAAACTTGTTACTGCCCCTTAAATTTTATTGAGAATTGTATTTGCCCTACATAAATTTTAATCTCCCTTACCGTCCCTGAAGGACCAACTTGAAAACTAGCCTCCAGATGTGCTGCAAGTATGAAATCTCCTCTCAGATCAACATAATGACAAGCAAAGCTCTATTATTTTCTTTGTTCCTTTACACTGTGATTAGCTTTTTTTTTTTTTCCTGGTAAATGTTGAATCAGTTCACTAAGTAATGGGTTCAGTTCCCTGAAGAGCTATAACTCATCATAAACTGGAAAACCTCTAGTTTGTATCAGATGTTAGTAGTATCTAGTGGATACTACTGTGTGCATTTAAGACAAAGCAAGGAAATGCTTAATGTGAGGTGGTTACATTATAACAAGCTGCTGAATTATTTAGACCAATAAAAATTATATGCTGGAGTCTCCTAGGGGGAAAAAAATTATTCTCTTGGTGTATACAACTGTTGTCTTAGTGAAGTAAGGATGTACAACAATGTGATCCTACATGCACCACAGGAGCATTCAAATTATTGTCTTATCTCTCATTGTCCTGTTGTGTTTGGTCAAGGGAATATAAAGAAATTAATGCTTAGTTGAACCAAAAATAATGACCACAATGCAGTATCCTTACATCAGAAAGGTTTGCATATTGCATGGTTTAAAGGGGATTCCTAAGTCTCATAGCATATACTTATATAGAGTTGAAATGATGACGATGCATGGGTCTCCCAATCATGAGAAAAACAGGTCATTCATATTTATCTATCTATATGTCAAATAGTGTGATAGTATAAATAGTATGATAGTATGAAAGAGAAGAATTTAAATTGCCAATTAAGAATAAGCTCTTATAGTTTTATGGTTTAGAAAGGTGATAAGTTCTTGTCTCATTTTAGTTGTGTTGATGTCCTCCTTTACATTTATAGAAAATTATCTATAGAAATATTAACCAGGGAACTGGTTAGGTAAGAAATAAAAAGTATTCTCCATTATAAGAATAAAGCACTCACTATAAAAACTGTCAAAATTTAATAATGTCTTTAGTCTCCTGATTTAAAGACAATAATGAGATGCTAAGTGTTTTAATTAGTTTATTCCTAAAACTGAAAGCTACTCTTTAAGCTGAAAGAGCTCAAAGAAATTTAGATATACTCTTGTGAGTATCTGATGCATACAACCATGTTTCTAAGCATGAGACATTATGAAAACGTATCTCTAGAACAGTGGTTTTCAACCGGGGACATTGTGACATTTTTCTGTGGGGATTTTTAGTGGTTGGAGCCAGGAAGGGAGCAAAACAATACACAGGAAAACTCCTCACAAAGAATTCTATAGTCCAAAATGTCCATAGAACAAAGGTGGAGAAATCTTGTTTTAGAATATCATCTTCTTTAGCATTTTAATCTAAACCCCAAATTTAGTCTATTTACTTAAAATATTCAATACTCCAAACCTTACAGCATTAAGTTCATGAAAACCAGTCCTTTTTAAGTGAATAATACTAGAATTTAGACAAAACAATGCTTTTTTGTCTAAAATAATATAAATTTACAATGCTAAGAATAACATTTGGTCAGTTCATCCCTCCTTCTCCCCAGCCACGTTTATCTACGGACCACCATTACTAGTCTGACTCAGGAAAGAAACAGAACACCTTGGTTTTATAGCTTTACATTTAGGAATAGTGTTCATTTTTCCTGAGTGGCCACATGCTCTATTACCCAGTATTTAATAGAGTTGTACCACTTAGGGCATAAGAACTTTGATTTCAGTGTATGTCACCATGTTTCCCATAACTTTTGCCCACTTTTAAATAATTTTTATTTTTGTTTGTTTCTATAGCCCTTTGTTTCCTAGCATCCAAACTCTAGCCTCTAGTATTTGCTAGCTAATTTCCTGGGACTATGATTTGGAACTGGGGAAAAATGTCAGGATTCGACAAAAGAACACCGGGGATACAAGTCTAACTCTGCTAAATATGCTCTTTAATAAGTTACTTTCACAAGAGTAACCTCTCTGAGCCTTGATTACATCATCTGTTAAATATTTTATCTTACAGATTTATGTGAGAAATAAAATAAAATGAAATAAAATGTATGTTATAAATGTTAATGTTTCAAACATGCTAACTTAAAATTAATCTTTAAAATTTTCCCAATAGAAGCTAAATGCCTCTTGCTATCTGTTTTGATTTTCTTTTCTGTAATTAATCTCTGCTCTGAGCAATGAATGTAAATGCCAGTCATCATTCTATCCAGATTATGTGTAATTGCACACCAAATTCTGGATCTCTTAGTCTACTCTGTTCTTCCGTCTCCAGATCATGTAATTCCCAGGTAAGGTAACAATAAATCTGTGGACTTAATCCAGCAAATGGATTGTACTTAAACTAAACATGTTAAAATATTTTGATTTGACCTAGTATTGCCATCATAGATAACAAAGATCTATCCTCAGCTTAATATTGTTTTACACCACCAATGTTACATCTTTCATAATGTGTATAGTATGCAATTTTCTTTAACCTACCATTGTAATAACTAATTTATTATAGGATTATGTGTAGATAAATTAACTTCATATTTCCTGGGAAATCAATTTGTTTAAGTATAATCCTGTGTTAATAAATAGCCATGATGAATACTAAAACATTAAACTTTTTTTAGACTTTTCAGGTAGGTGTTTATTCACTTTCTCTCACAATTATCAACACATTAATTTAAATTCAAATAATATGAATTATTATATGCAGGAAGAGCTGCAAAATCACAAACTAAATTTAGTTCCAAACTTGAAATTAATTATTTCAAATGGTTTGCCCTTAGTACCATTCAAACCACATCCTCCAAGGAAATCAGAGTTTATTTTATTGGGACCTACTTTAAGTCATTTAAACTTGTGAGTTTGATCCACAAACTATATAGGCTTCTCCATTTTGAAATGTGTTAGTATAAGCATAAAATACCAGGCACATAGTACTTAATAAATACTTGACAAATGCATTGAAATTTATGCAAAAATTTTAATTTATTAAATATTTATTTTTAAGGGCCATTATATAAGCTGCTTAAAATATATGTTGCATATAATAACAGCATAAAATGTTAGTTACTGATATTCTTATTAATTGGATCCATTTACTTATTCACACAATCATTGAATATGACACATTGAGAATAAATATACATCAAGGCAATGCTACATTCTAGAGATAAAAGTATGACATAGATCAGCCATGGAAAAGGAACAGAGAAAATATTTAAAATTTAATTATGATAGAACGTGTTAAGTGTATTATTAAGTTACAAATGCGTTAAAAAGATGCATTATGCTTACAAGAAACAGTCAAAGGCAGATTCAAAGGGAACGCAATGTTGATGCTGGTCTTTCAAACTGAAAGAAGTTCATCACCAAGTAAAGAAAGTTGAGGGCTTTATAGGCTTATGCTCAAAGTGTGATTCTAACACTTTACATTCTTCCCACTATATATATTTTGGTAACCTGCATGTCTAGAGAAAGTGAATAAAAGTATGATTCGGGGTAATTGGTAAAAGGATGTAAGAAAGTTTGCTGTAGGAAAATTTACTGCTTCTTCCTACTTCATATGTGAAGTCGTAGCTAATGAAATAAGACCACACAAGAAAAGAAAAAGTATACAGATTGGAAAGAAATAAAATTTGTCCTTTTTCACAGATAACATGATTGTCTATGTGGAAAAGCAAAAAAATAAAAAATTAATGAAAAAAGGCTTTCTGGAACTAATAATTAATTATACTAAGTTTACAGTACACAATGTAAATACATATTAGCCAGTTTCCTCCCTAAATACCAGGAATGAGCAAGTGGGACTACCTCTCGCAATATACCAAAATCAACTCAAAGTGGATTAAAGACTTAAGTATAAGACCTGAAACTGTAAAACTGAGAGAAAATATAGGGGAAACACTTTAGGAACTAGGACTGGGCACAGACATTATGAACAAGAGCCTCAAAGCACAAGCAACAAAAGAAACAATAAACAAATGGGACTATATCAAACTAGAAACCTTCTGCATAACAAAGGAAACAATCAACAGAGTGAAATGACAACCTATGGAGTGGAAAAAAAATATTTGCAAACTATATATCTGACGAGGGATTAATATCCAGAATATACAAGGAATACAAGCAATTACACAATGAAAAAACCAAATAACCCAATTAAAAAAATGGGCAAAAGAGCTGAATAGATGTTTTTCTAAGGAAGAAATGCAAATGGCCAATAGGCACTTAGAAAATGCTCAACATCACTGATCATCAGGGAAATGCAAATTAAAACCACATTGAGATATCATTTCATCCCAGTTAGGCTGGCTATAATCAAAAAGACATAGAATAATGAATGCTGATGAGGATATGGAGAGAAGGGAACACTCCTACACTGTTGGTGGGACTATAAGTACAACCACTATGGAAAACAGTGTGGAGATTTCTGAAACAACTACAGATAGATCTACCATATTATCCAGCAACCCCACTTGTAGGTATATACCCAAAGGAATGGAAATCACCATGTCGAAGGGATACCTGCACAACCATGTTTGTCACATCTCTATTTACAGTAGCCAAGATGTGGAACCAACCTAAATGCTCATCAATGAATGACTGGATAAGGAAAATGTGGTATATATACACCATGGAATACTATTCTGCCATAAAAAAGAATTAAATTCTGCCATTCACAGCAACATGGATAAACTTGGAGAAAATTATGTGGAGTAAAATAAGCCAGGCACAGAGAGAAAAATACCACATGTCCTCACTTATAAGTGGGAGGTAAGACAGAAAGAAGGAAGGAAAGGAAAACCACAGTGGTGTGTTGGACTTGCAGAGGGAGAGACCATACATAGGGTTACAGAGTTTAGTGGGGGACGGGGAGGAAGGTCAGAATTAATTAGTGGAGGACACGGAATAATCACAGTTTGTGGTAACGGGCATGATGAAGTATTGATCTGACCATCACATCCTGGGCACAAGTGGTGATAACCAGCTTTGTATCCATGAATATGTATAACCAACAAAAAATTAAGAAATAAAGTTAAAACCAATACCATTTACATTAGCACTCTCAAAAATGGAATCCTTAGGTTTAAATATAACAAAATATGTATAAGATATATATGAAGAAAATACAAAGTTCTAATGAAAATAATCAAAGATTAAGTAAATGGAGATATAATCCATGTCCATGGGGAGGAAAGTTCAATATTGTTAAGAGTCAGTTCTTCCCAACTTTACCTACATATTCAATACAATCCCAGTCAAAATCTCAGCAAGTTATTCTGTGGATATTAATAAACTCATTCTAAAGCCTATATGAAGAGGCAAAAGACCCATAATAGCCAATACAATAGCTTCAATAATCAAAACAGTGAGGAAGTGGCCAAGAATAGACAAACAGATCAATGAAACCGAATAGAGAGACCACAAACAGACCCACACAAATATATTCAATTGAAACTTGATAAAAGTGCAAAGGCAATAAAATAGAGAAAAGATAGTCTTTTCAGCAAATGGTACTGGTAGAATTGGATATCCACATTTAAAAAAGAAAGAGAAAATCTAGACACAGACCTTGCAACCTCTAGAAAAGTTCACTCAAAATGGATTGCAGTCACAGACCTAAATATAAAATGCAATACTATAAAACTCTTAGAAAATAAATAGGAGAAAATCTAGATGACCTTGTGTTTGGAAATGACTTTTTAGATTACAATACCTAAAACGTGATACATGAAAGAAAGAATTGATAAGCTGGACTTTATTAATATTAAAAGCATGTACTCTGTGAAAGACACTGTAAAGAGAATGAGAAGACAAGCTGCATACTGGAAGAGAGTATTTGCAAAAGACAATATGCAGTAAAGGACTATAATCCAGAAATATACAGAGAACTCTTAAAACTCAACAATAAGAAAATGAAAAATACAATTTAGAAAAGATCAAACGATCTGAACAGATACCTCACCAAAGAAGATTTGCAGATAGCAAATAAGCATGTGAAAAGATGCTCAAAATCATAGGTCACCAGGGAAATGCAAATTAAAACAACAATGAGATACCACTACACATCTATTAGAATGACCAAAATCCAAATCCTTAACAATACCAAATGCTGGCAAGGGTGTGAACACTCTTTGGTTGCTGGTGGGAACCCAAAATGGTACAGCCACTTTGGAAGACAGTTTGCCAGTTTCTTGCAAAATTAAGTACATTCTTCCAATGTAATCCAGCTATTGTGTTTCTCAGTTTTTAACCTAAAGAGTTAAAAACTAATGTCTATGGACAATCTGTACACAGATATTTATAGCAGCTTTATTCATAATTGCCAAAACTTGGAAGCAACCAAAATGTTCTTCATTGAGTAAATGGATAAACTGTGATACATTCCGGCAATGGAATATTATTCAGCACACAAACAAAAAAATCATCAAACCATGAAAAGACATGGAGGAAACTTAAATGCATATTAATGAGTGAAAGAAACAAACCTGAAAAAGCTTCATACTGCACGATTCCAATTACATGCTATTGTGGAAAAGACAAAACTACGGAGACAGTAAAACGATCAGTGGTTACTAGGGTTTGGAAGGCAGGGGGTAATGAATAGGGGTTGCACAGACAATTTGGGGGATCGTGAAACAATTCTGTGTGATACTATAATAGTACATACATGTAATTATACACCTGTCAAAATCCATAGAATGCACAACACCAAGAGTGTATTCTAATTCAAACTTTGGACTTTGTGTAATAACGACCTGTAGGTTCAAACTGTAACAAATGAAACACTATGATGTGGGACAGTGATAATTGGGGAGGAAATGCCTTTGTGAGGGCAGGGAGTCTATGAGAACTCTGTATTTTTTGCTCAGTGTTGCGGTGAACCCAAAACAACTTTTAAAAATGAAGTCTATTTGAAAAGTAATAATTAGTAGTACCATAGGTCAGAATAAATCATTCCCGTTTGTTTACTTCTCCTTTCCTCTCAAGGATCTCTTCAGAATAAAAAAAAAAATAGCCTTACTTTCCATTTATTTACATAAAAGCATAATTTAGTTTTAATTGAGTTAGGATATGTTTATAAGGCAAACTCCTGACCTCAAATTCAACGTAGCACTCCATAAACAAGTCTCTAGGTGGGAAGTGACAAGAATATCTATTTGGCATTAGTTTGCTAGAATTCAGATTCTTCAGGATTTAATCAGGCTTTCTCTTCAGAATGTTCTTTCCATTTCCTCTGATTGCAAATGGTGGCCCTCATAAATTGACTGTTGAAGAAGAAAGAGGAATTCATGCTTTGTGGGATTTGTGAATTTTCATGATGTGAATAACGTCATCAATGCTGATGTCAAAGTACCAGTGCTTGAACAACGGGCTCACAAATTCTTCCTTCTATTTCTATTTCACATTATATTTTACCCAACTCATTCATTTTATATCTTCTTCTTGTGTCTCTATACTGATGGTTAAAACAAACAAACAAACAAACAAGAAACTTGGCGGTTGTCTCTGAAGCTGATTCTCAAAACAATAAGGAGATTCAAATATTCAGAAGTAATTGGAACAGTGTATGAGATCTCCTTCCCCGGCCAAAGTGTTTGAATTTAAAATATGAAACTTAGGAGTTAAGATAAGCAATGGTCTAAATGTCGACTCCCAGTTGCTTGTCAAATATAACTTTCTTCACTCTCATCAACACTTCTGCAATCTTAATAATAATTTTAAATATTGTGTTTTTGATCACACTTTTCAAAACAGTGAAATAAGGCTGTAAAGGATGGGAATAGATGACAAACTTGTATGGAACACGATCATAAGGCAGATAAGCAGCTACCATTTTCCTCTACTATGATACACGTGATAGATGAAGTTTGTATGTTGCTCGTTCCAGTGTGCATTTCAGAGCATCTAGCATTTAACTATATTTGCCTTTTAAATAATGATATATGAACAATCAAGAGTGATAATAACAAATGATTATCTTGAGTTTACTCTAATATGTAGTAAAAAATCACTTGCAAATTCTGAACCATTATTAGAAAATAATGGCAAGATGCAACTCACAATAGATGGCCATGAACTAATTTGTTTTAAAACAGTTCTTCAAAGCAGACATTATTATTATTATTATTATATGACGGATAAGAAATATAGCATTGAGGAAGATTACATAATGTTAAGTGAATTTGGGTAATTTTTTACCCAAGGTCACATAGCTAATGTATGGTAGAGCAAAAATTAATTTATTCATTCAACAAAAATTTATTGAGTGCTAACATGTTGCTACACATTGAAAGGTCTTGGCTTATAGTTCATTGAAGGGCAAAGAATTTTAATTTGTAATCACAACACAGTAATAAATGTTGTGCTACAAGTATGCATAGAATACTCTTGGAGCACATAAGTGGGAGCTTAAATTATACTGAGGGCAAGAGAAGAATATAAAACATAAACTGAAATTCAGAGGAATATTAGAAGGTAGTTGGATAAATAAAGTTGGGAAGGACATACCCAGAGGTAACAACACATTAGAAAACAGAGAAAAAATACAGCCAAATTGAATAAATTCAGTAAGTTCAGTGTGAGTGGATGAAATAATGCATAAATCTGAGTTGTGATAAATAAAGCTAAAAAGGTAGGTACAGACCAATAGTAGGAATAATTTCATATTTTATTTTTTGCCCGGTATACATCACCTGAAAAATACACACTCTAACTAGTATCTGCATCTCATTATGGCACTGATTCTAAAGTGATAACGTGAGCTAACAGAGAAATTCTCAGACACTGCAGAGCTTCTTATTCTAAATGGGACCTGTTGATGAATTCTGATCAGGGAAATGACACAGTTAGATATGAAATTTAGAAAGGGTATTTCAACAGCGGCATAGAGGATAGATCAGAAGAGCAGAAAGAGATTGCTCAGAAGACATTTCAATTATTCAGATGAGAAGAACTGAGAGTCTCCAGTAAGGCTGTTGCAAAGGGAATATAACAGAGGATTCATATATTAATTGGTTCTGTGCATGTTGGTAACTGATGGAATATTGGAATTTAAGTAATATGCAGAAGAGTAGGATAGTTCCATGTTTCTGCTTTATTTCTGTAATGCAATTGTTCCTAACATTTTTGGTGTCTTAGACTTCATTAAGTGTCTGATTAAACACTGCTTTATGAGTAAAAGGCATTCATACTATTTCATGGGTCTTTTGCGTCTATCCAAAGACCTCAGGCTAAACACCACCATACTGGATTAATCTATAATGATATAAATACAAAAAGAAAAAAATTACCTTGAGAGGAAAAAATGGTAGTTCGTTCATTCTAGACACACTAATGTGCTTACAGAACATCCTAATACATATATAGAGAACTTGGGTGATATTGGTCTGAAGGCCAGCATCATTGGTGAACACACAGTCTTGAGTAACTAACTTTAATTTCTAAAGCCATATGTTTGGATAATCTCACCTAAAGAAACTGTGTAGAGAGAACAGAACAGAAAAAAAGAGGGCTTGAGTCCTGAGAGACATGCTCACTGAAGGAATAATCAAAGGATATAGGTACACATAAGAAGGGAAGAAGAGAGAGAGAGACAAGGGGGGAGGGAGGGAGGGAGCAGTCAAGGGAGGAAGGGGAGAAGGAAATCTGAAGGAGATTTCAATTGCCACTGTCAGACTCTAAAGCTTAAACTCAATGTCATATGTGAATTTATAAAATTCCAATATTACAGGCTTCTTTGAAATTTTGATTCAGTAGAGATTTTGGTATTGCTTAATGTTGAGTGTTATTTTATATGTACTATGCTTATATATTTACATTTCTTAAAATTTCAAATAATTAATATATTTGATGCATGTGTCAAATCTCACAAGTGTCTTATTTTATAAGTGAGTATAGTAAGGCTCATGTTCAAACCAGGATTGGCCCCAGCCTGAGGAATCTTTGTATTGTATCACAAGAGAGAAAGATAAATGCAATTAGTTTTGGAGTTTATTTAACATTGCTTATTATTGCTGTGCAGCACTGGATGAAACAGTGCATTTTTTAAAAATATAAACAGTACAGAGTTTTAAAAAAATAAAGAAAAGTAAAGTTCAAGAAAGTTTCTTCTCTACCACATTTTTGTTTACAGAAATAAATCATGGTCTTCTGATATCAATGAATAGAGAGCTAATGTTATGCAAGAAAATAAAATGGCTGGTATAGATACAGATAATGAAATCGTGATATAAAGTGTTTGCACATTTTAGATTTTAATAATTTCTTTTGACAAGCAGATTCAAAACTCATTGAAACCATTGCTCAAGTCTATGCAGTAGAGTTTCTTTGCAAATATATGGAATGGCAGCAATGCATATTTGATATATTTTACAGTTTTTAAGTCGACAGACACTATGCTATTTGATACTCAGTATTCCTTGAGCTATGCAATTATTACTCATGATGAAAGTGGAAGCCTAGGAGAACTGCTTAGTAATATAAATACAGTTAAGGAGTAGAACGCAGTCCTGACTGTAGTCAAGTTTGCTAACTTTTGAATATTACTTTCTCATACTGTTAGGTGAAAACACCTTGTAATGTCAGTTATTACATACAGGGAATTTCCCTTTGATGAAGTAAAAGTATGGTACACATTATTTTGAGTTCTATTTTATTGTGGTAATATAATAAACTTTCCGTAAATTACATAAAAATGGTAGCTTCTGAGTGGACCAAACAGGACACAGTCATGTACAGTATGTCTAGGTAAGCTCCTGTCTGAAAATAAGAGAGGATCTTAGGAATAGTTGTGTTACATGTATATTAACGATGACATTTTAAAAACTGGTTTTAATTCTGTAAATAGCAACACTGATGTTAAAGCATAATTATTTAATGACTACGAAGAGTGACTTATTACTGGAGTGAACTCTAGTCTACTCAGAGGGAAACAAATATAGGACTTTAAGTGATGTCAGTTCGACATCACTACTTCAGCCTCTCGTGCTTAAAACAGGTCACTTCACTTGGTACATTCCTCAGGCTAGACTACCAAACAGAAATGATGAGCACTTCAAAATAGCCCCCTGGGAAAAGTGAGTGTGAATGCAAGGACCTGGTGAGAGAAAAATCCAAGGTCTCCAACAGAAACAGCAACATTAGTTTCAGGGATCTAAATGTAATTCATTTTGAGGGTTGCTACTTAATGATATATTTCCCTGAAGTTTCTAAAGAAGAGATCTGGTTTTGCCTGTCCCTCAAATTCATAAAGCCAGAATTGGACCGTCAATGAAAGACACATACTCTGTTCACAGGAATTTGATCACATCACTAATATATTTTCAGTGCCTTTGCCATATCTAGGAAATTGTTCTGTGACAGCACCGATAGCAGAGCTTTTTTTCTACAGAAACCTCCTGCTATCACATTGAATCATGTTGAAGAAAGACTGGTAGAATAGTTGGGGATATTGAGAGCCTAAATAAGACTGAATATTATCATTAATAGCAAAAAACAAAAGTTTCTTTGTCTGTTTGTTTGTTAGAGGGAGCCTATCAAAAAGACCTTGGACCATTCATCCAGTGATGAACACTTAGGTTGTTTTCACCTCTTTGCTGTTGTGAATAATGCTTCAGTAGACATGGGAGTACAAATCTCTTCAAGATCCTGATTTTAACTCTTTTGGATAAATATCCAGCCATGGGATTTCTGGATCATATGGTAGTTCTATTTTTAATTTATTTGAGGAACTTTCATACTGTTTTCCAAGGTAGCACTGTACATTTAAAATTTTGTTAAGAAGGTAGATTTCATGTTATATGTTTTTTAGCTACAATTTTTTAAAAAGAACTTTGAGTCAGTCATCTATAAAATAAACATGCATTTTGAAAAATGCTTTCTATCACCTATCTTAATGAATTTATATAGTATATACTTAATAAATGTTTTCTGAATAATAGTTATCAAAATTTTTTCATACTTTAATTTCCTGTTTTTCTTCACCATACTTATTGGAACTTAATTACGAATTAGTTTTTATTTTTTCTTTATTTTCTGTATTTTTAAATAATATTATAAATGGTTACAGCCACAGAATGACATTTTTGTACATCTCTCTTAGATGTCTCAAGGGTGGAATCAGGTTGGAAATTCACTGTATTTTCTGCTCAATACTTCGGTAAACCTAAAACTACTAAACGAAAGAAAAAGGTTTATTGATTTTTAGTGTAAAAAATACAGAAAATAAGTTTTGGTGTTTCTTCAAACTAGAGTTCAATATTTCAAAATTTACTGAGTAATTTTTTTCTGATTAGCATTACTTATTACTTCATAAAATATTCTCAGTGAAATTAAAAATGCTGTATATGTTTTTCTCCGAATACACTCCCTTCCCACTAAGTCCTTTCCTCCAACTCTGTAATTTTCCCCCCTGGCACATCAGGTCTATTTCCATGCTTTCATTTCTTTTTCAAGCTGCAGAGTCCCTTACTGGAACGCTGAATATGAGTTTCGTGAATATAAGACTATGTTCTATTCATTTTTAAGTTCCTTGGGTCTTTCCCACTGTGCTTTAAATATTAGAGAAACTCATAACATTTTGTACATGAGTGAATCATCTCTGCAAAATATTAACGTTAATGGCAAAAATAGTAGATAGCATAAGAAATGAGTTTGCCCCACCTTGATGCTATGAAGCAATAATTGCAAATGGTAAAAAGGTAGTTATTAACAGACATTTACAATATCTTAATACTGGGAAGTCTATTCAGTTCTATAAATTTTTGGTTTTATAGGGATATATTACAATCTAAAAGTGTCATATTGTGGACAAAAATCTAGTTTCCTATAATTCTATGCATAGTAAAGAAAACTCATTTCTAAGTAAATTATAATCTTCTTCAACATTGCAGGATAAACTAAACTCATTTTAGCATTTAACTCAATTAAAATAATATATTGTTGATTATGTATG
The DNA here is from genome assembly GCF_000696425.1 of Galeopterus variegatus. Classification (NCBI taxonomy): domain Eukaryota; kingdom Metazoa; phylum Chordata; class Mammalia; order Dermoptera; family Cynocephalidae; genus Galeopterus; species Galeopterus variegatus. The sequence goes on along the minus strand of NW_007734190.1, from coordinate 38,206 downwards.
TGCAGTTTATTCATTTAAATGTCTAGCATTCACAACTGATTAAATCATATTATGCGTTCTGAATACTAAACACATTAGATAATATTTCTAGATTTTACTTCTGTAAATTGGGGAACTCAACTTCATTTAAAAGCAAATAATTAAAACAAAGTTTTAAGATGATATATCACAGTCCACTCAAAAATTGGCTTTTTACAGGTAGTCTTCTTATTATTTCTTTAGATCTCAGTTCTACAGTAATGTCATAAAATATACTAGACAAATATCCAGGAGGAGAATAAAAACACAGTGAAGATGGTAAAATGTAATAATCCTGGCCCAGTTCAGAATTAAATTTGGTGAGTTCATATACCTTTTCTCTCCATTCTTAAAATTGTTCCAAGTAAGCTGCTTTGAAATTGACAGGTGAAAATAATAAAAGTCCAATTATTTTGATGAGCACTGCATACTATTTTTGGTGTCTGGAACCAAATTCAGGAAAAGAAATATTGGTCCATTCTCCATACTGCCTAATATCTTAAAATTAAGATGATTCATATCTTTAGGACTATGATACTGAGATTATAAAGGGAAATTGCGACATCATAATGTAACATGAAGGACTATGACAATGATGTCAGATGATTAGAGTTACAATCAAGGCTGCAACGTATGCTGGTTTTAAGAATAAAGTCCATTTTTAGGTTCACTGAGCTTCTTTTTCTTTTTTTTTTAACTTTTGGTCACAAAACAAGTCTTTTTTTTTTCCTTTTTGTCTTTTTTTTCGTGTCCGGCAACGAGATCGCAACCCTCAGTGCCGCGCCCGCACCTCTCTCAGCCAGTGAGCGGGAACCAGTCTGTATGTGGGATCCGAACCCTTGGCGGGAGCGCTGCCACGCCCCGAAGCGGCGCACTGTAGCAGTGCACCACCGGCCAGCCCCACAAAACAAGTCTTAATGCATTGAAAATGAGTACGATCATAGAAAGTATGTTCTTTGACCATAATAACAGAAGGAAATTTAGAAAATTCACAAATGTGCAGATATTAAACAACACTTTCCTAAATAGACAATGGGTAAAAAAGAAGTATCGCAGGGAAATTAGAGAGCACTTTGAGATAAAAATCAAAGCACAATATATCAAAATTTATAGGATGCAGGGCTCATGCAGTGCTGAGAGGAAAATTTATACTTGTAAACACCTATATTAAAAATAACTGTGCAACTATATTAAAAGTCAGTAATGTCAACTTCTACCTTAAGAAAATAAAAAAAGAAGAGAAAACTAAACCAAAAGCAAATATAGTAAGAAATAAAAAATATTACAACTAGAGAAATGTATGAAACAGGGATTTAAATAACAATAGAGAAAATCAACAAAATCAAAAGCTGATTCTTTTAAAAAGATCAAAAAAAATTTGCAAACTTTTATCTGGATTGATCAAGAAAAAAAGAGAGAAGACCAAATTTACTAAAATTAAAAATAAAGCAGGGACATTATTACATTGTCATTATGGTTTTTTGTGGTGGTAAGATTTAGTTTCTTTTTCTTTCTCATTTGAATTTTTGTTCTACCAATGGGGTTTGTTCTTTCTTGTGTATTCATGGTAGTGATTATTGCTTTATGGATTCCAGATGCAGGATTCCCTTGGGAACTTCATGTAGGGCTGGTCGTGTAGTAAATTCTCACAGTTTTTATTTGTCTGGAAAATACACTATTTCTCCCTCATTTCTGATGAACGGCCCTGTTGGGTATAGGATTCTTGGCTGGCAGTTTTTTTTTTTTTCTTTTAGAATTTTGAATACCATCCCATTTTCTTCTGGCCTGTAGAGTTTCTGTTGAGAAGTCTGTTGGTAGTCTGATAGGGGTTCCCTTATAGGTGACCTGGTGATTTTCTCTTGCTTCTTTTAAGAGTTTTTCTTAACCTTTGAGCTTTGTCAGTGTGACTATAATGAGTCTAAGAAAGGATCTTTTTGGGTTCAGTCTGTTTAGGAATCTTTTCCTTTTCTCCCCTTCTGGAATGTTCATGTGCTTAAGGCTGTCTGAAAGGTCTCTTAGATTTTCTTCATTTTTTTTTAAAATTTTTATTTTGTCAATATACAATGTAGTTGATTATTATGTCCCATCACCGAAACCTCCCTCCCTCCTCCCTCTCCCCCCTCCCACCCAGATGTGTCCCCTCCATTTTCTTGTTGTAAGAACTTCAAAAAAAAAAAA
>NW_007734190.1:12739-35010 GCF_000696425.1 Galeopterus variegatus | reverse complement strand
CCGCCGGTTTTTTGTTGTTGTTGTTGTTGTTGTTGCTGTTTGTTTGTTTTTGTGTGTGTGTGTGTGTGTGTGAGTGTGTGTGTGTATGTGTGTGATTTTTTCCTTTTTTTGTCCACTGGACTTATTTTGAAAAGACTATCTTCAATATCAGAAATTCTTTCTTCTGCTTGTTCTAGCCTGCTGCTTAAACTGCTGGTTGTGCTTTTTTATTTTTTTGAGTGAATCTTTCAGTTCCATGAATTCTGCTACATTCTTTTTTAAGGTATTAGTCTTTTGGCAAATTTTCTCCTTCACATCCTGATTTTTTTCTTTTCTCATTTCATTATGCTATCTAATTGAGTCTTTTCATTTCTTAGTAAGTTTCCTTAAGATTATTGCTTGGAATTTCTTTCCAGTCATTTCAAAGGTTTCCTGCTCTATATGGTCTGGTATTTGAGAATTCTTTTGATGGTGTTATATTTTCTTGGGTTTTTGTATTTTTAGTATGTCTACATTAATGTCTGGTCATCTGTAGAGCAGTTGCTTCCTCTGTTACTCTGGAGTGGGCTTTGAGGAGAGAGATATTCTCTTGTTTTTAAAGTTTCCACATGTTCTCACTCATTGGTGGGAGCTAAAAAAAAAAAAAAGAAAAACAAACAAACTAATTCACCCACATACACACACACACACAAAAAAAAAAAAAAAGAAAAACAAACAAACTAATTCACCCACATACACACACACACACAAAAAAAAAAAAAAAGAAAAACAAACAAACTAATTCACCCACATACACACACACACACAAAAAAAAAAAAAAAGAAAAACAAACAAACTAATTCACCCACATACACACACACACACAAAAAAAAAAAAAAAGAAAAACAAACAAACTAATTCACCCACATACACACACACACACAAAAAAAAAAAAAAAGAAAAAGAAGCTCAGTGAACCTAAAAATGGACTTTATTCTTATGCTATCTAATTGAGTCTTTTCATTTCTTAGTAAGTTTCCTTAAGATTATTGCTTGGAATTTCTTTCCGGGAGGGAGGTGTCGGTGACGGGCCATAATAATCATATACAGTGTATATTGACAAAATAAAAAAAAAATAAATTAATTAAAAATAAAAAATAAAAAAAAATAAAGTTTCTGCTGGTGCCTCTCTTTGTGTCAATGCAGTTGAGTGTCTGGTGGGCCACCTCCATGGTGGCTGTGGCTATTGCTGTGGTGTTAAGCTGCTTTTGTGGCAGCTACCTGTGGTGGACCACCCACATGGAAGTGATGTTTTCAAGCATGCTCTCTTGCCTGCTTCTGGGTGGAGAGGGCTGCCTTTGGCTCCTGCTTAGGATCCCAGGTGTTGCTCTCTTGCCTGCTTCCAGGTACTCATTGAGCTTCGAATTTATCCAACAAAAATTGTCAATAACAATACTCTGCTCTGTTTCTACACAGAGCTGTTGCAATTACATATGAAAATAATTTCAAAATATTAGATTCAGTTATATTAGATGTATTAATGGCAATAGAAAATGTCATTAAAAAATCAAGACAACAGTGAAAATGAAAAGGAAGAAATAGAAGAAGGAGAAGTTTAGTTTTCTGAAATTCAGTCAAGCAAGAACTTTAACCTTGACAATTCAAGGAAGAAATGTTCTTTGTAGCAATTAGGTAACCAAATATCCTTGTCATATGAATAACTAGTGACTCCTTCTCTTTCTACAGCAGAAATCATATTTCTTTTATTCCCATGGATGGTTGGATTATTTATTATGCTCTGTTACTTTTACCAAATACCTACATCAAAAATCTCTTCCCTAGTATTAGCCAGAGCAATCAGGCAACAGAAATAAATAAAGGACATCCAAACTGGAAAAGACAAATTCAAATTGTCACTGTTCACAGATGACATAATCCTACATATAGATAAAACCCAAAACCTCTACCAAAAAAAAACCCTCCTAGAGCTCATAAGCAAACTCAATAAAGTTTTAGGACACAAAATCAATACAAAAAATAGTAGTGTTCTTACACACTAAAGATGGGCAAGCAGAAAAAGAAATCAGGAAAGCCAACCCATTAAAAATAAAATACCTAGGAATAAATTTAACCAAAGAGGTGAAAATCTCCACAATGAGAAATATAAAACACTACTGAAAGAAATTAAAGAGGACACCAAAAAATGGGAAGACATTCCATATTCATGGATTAGAAGAATTAATGTTGTGAAAATGCCCATCCCAAAAGTGATCTACAGATTCAATGCAATTCCCATCAAAACAGTAAGAACATCTTCCACAGTAATAGAAAAAAACACTCCTTACATTCATATGGAACAACAAAATACCCTGAATAGCCAAAGCAATCCTGAGCAAAAAAATAAATAAATCTTGAAGCATTACATTATTTGAATTCAAAGTATTCTACAAATCTCTAGTAACCAAAACAACATGATATTGGCATAAAAAATAGACACAAAACAGACCAATGGAACAGACTAGAGAACCCAGAAATCAATCCACATACTTACAGCCAACTAATCTTCAACAAGGGCACCAAGAACATACACTGGGGAAAGGACAGCCTTTTCAGTACATGATGCGGGGAAAACTGGACATCCATGTGTAGAAGAAACTAGAACCATACCTTTCACCATATACCAAAATCAACTTAAAATGGATTAAAGACTTTTGCCCCCAAAACACAGGCAACCAAAGGAAAAATAAACAAAAGGGATCATATCAAACTAAAAATCTTCTGCACAGCAAAGGAAACAATCAACAAAATGAAAACACAACTTTTCTTTGTCTGAATAGAAAATATTTGCAAGCTATATATTTGACAAGAGATTAATATCCAGAATTTCCAAGGAACACAAACAACTTCACAATAAAAAGAAAACATAATCCAATTAAAAATACTAAAGGAGCTAACTAGGCTTTTTTCAAAGGAAGAGATACAAATGTTCAACAGGTACATGAAAAATGCGTGACATCACTAATCATCATAGCAATGTACATCAAAATCACATTGAGATGTCATCTCACCCCAACTAGACTGGCTATTATAAAAAATACTGAGAATAACAAATGCCAGTGAAGATGTGGAGAAAGGAAATTCTCTACAATGTTGGTGGCACTGTAAATTTGTACAGTCATTATAGAAAATAGTGTGGAGTTTTTTCAGACAACTGCAGATTGAACTACCATATGATCTAGCAGTCTCACTACTTGGAATCTACCCAAAGGAATGGAAATTGTCATGTCGAAGGGATATCTTCGACACTCTCATGTTCATCGCAGTTCTATTTACAATAGCCAAAAGTTATAATCAACCTAAGTTGTCCATTGATGGATGACTCTATAAGGAAAATTTGGTATATATGTAATGGAATATTACTCAGCCATAAAACAGAATGAGATTCTTCCATTTGCAGCAACATGGATGAGCTTGGAGAAAGTTATAAGTGAAATAAGCCAGGTACAGAAAGAGAAATACCACATGTCCTCACACATAAGTGGGAGCTAAGAAGGAAAAAAAGAAAGAAAGAAAGGCCGCAATAGAACATTGATCATTCAGAAGAAGAGAACAGACATATAGTGACTAGAAGTGGAAAAGGGGGAGAAGTATGGGAGTTAGGGAGTAATTGGGTAAGGGACACAGAGAATAATTATGGTTTGTGATGATGAACATGCTAATAATAATGATTTGAACATCACATACTGTACCCAGATACTGATAGTCAACTCTACACCCCATAAATATATATAATAAATTATGTTTCAATTCAAAAATAAATAAAAAATAAAGCAGCTTTATTCAGGTAAGTTTTAGACAGCCATATTTACCCATTTAAATATATAATTGAATTATTTTTTGTAAATCCACAGAATTGAGAAACCATCACCAGTATCCAACCTTAATACACTGTCATCTCTGCAAAGTGACCCCTCTGATTTTATAGTATTGGCAACATTTAGTGCAGTCCTTTCCTCTCTTCTTCATAAAAATTTTCAATCACTTAGCTGCTACTTCAACACATTGTAATGGAATTGTTTTTGGTTTTTGTTTCTTGTTTTTTTATTTTTATTTTTTCTGGTGTCATCTAGTTGAAATGGACAAATTGCTAGAAACACGTAGATTCCCAAAAGTGACTTCAAATGTTGAGAAAATTTGAACAGATCTATACTGGGTAAAGAAAAACAGGAATAATAGTAATCAAAATCCTCTTAACAAACTAAAGTCCACAAGTAGATGGTTTTATTGGTGAATTTTACCAAATATTTAAAGAATTAACAGCACTTCTTCTAAAACCCCTCCCAAAAATAACAGCAGAGAGAACACTTCCAAACTCATTCAATGGGACCAGAATTACACTGATATCAAAGTCATAAAAAAACAACACAATAAAAGATCATTACAGACGAATTTCCTGTATGAATATACAAAAATGCTTGAAATTTTACAGCAAACAGAATCCATTAGTATATTAAAAGTATTTGACCAAATGTGATTTACCACAGGAACATAAGAATGTTTCAAAATGTGAAAATTGGGCCGAGCCCGTGGTGCACTCAGGAGAGTGTGGCGCTGGGAGCGCTGCAGTGCTCTGGCCGCGGGTTCGGATCCTATATAGGGATGACCACTGTGCTCACAGCACTCACTGGCTGAGCACGGTGCAGCCAGTCTCAAAAAGGACAAAAAAAAAAAAAAAAGTGAAAATTAATGTAATATACCACATTCAAAAAAAAGAAATAATGCCACATAATCAATTGATATGGAACACACACTTGACAAAATCCTTCACTTCCTCATTTTAAACACATGTGCAAAACAGGAAACAGGAAGAAATGTAATCAACATGATTAAAGGCATTTAGGACCAACCCAAGATTAGCATAATACTCATTATAAAAGTAATTTATTTAAGGCCAGAAAGAAGACAAGGATGCCCCTTTTCACCATGGCAATTTACCAATGTACTGGAAGCTATAGTCAATGATATTACACAAGAAAAATAAATAAAAGGCATCCAGTTTTTTAAAAAAGTAACAGTATTCCTACTCAGAGAATGCATGATAATATAGAAACTCCCAAAGAATACACACATATACATATACCCCCCACACATCCACCCACCCCATCCCCCCTACACAGAGCTATGATTCATAAACAAATTCAGGAAAGTTGCAGGGTACAAGATCAGCTTGCAAAAATCAGTTGTGTTTCTATACACCTGCAATGAACAATCCAATAAGGCAATAAAAAAGAAAAATCTCTTCCTTAGCCTTCTCACTCTTGGTCAGGTCCTCCTCATGTGTTCCAATAGCATAATATACTTGTCTTTTACAGACTTTATCAGAAGTAGCGCTACCTTAAATTTCTCAACCTAAACTAAACTTCATGAGATCAGGAACTTGTACTCTCTATCCTCAGAACTATCTGACTCATAGTAAGAACTTATTCAGTAATCCAAAGGATGTTGGTCAAATATCGGTTAAAAGAGTAAGGCTGCCTGATTTAGCAAATAAAAATACATGACGCCCACTTAAATTTAAATTTCAGATACACAACACAATATTCAGGACATACTTATACTAGAAATGTATTCATTGTTTACCTGAAATTCAAATTTAACTGAGTGTCCTACATTTTATCTGGCTGTGCTAAATGAAAGGGAAAAATGTTAGATGTCTTCAAGGCAATTGAATTCAGACAACTACATCAAGAAATAATTTAAATTCAACTTGAGGTTAGAAATAATGTATGTAAAAGTAATAAAAACCTGCAAGTTAAAAAATGAATTTTTTGATCAATTTTTAATTGATCAAAGTAACTTTTAATTACTAACCTACCAGGAAACAAACATAGATATCTCCCTTCATATTAGGATGTGAATTTTGCCAATGTCATAGTTTAGATTATTTTTAGAAAATATTCACATCTTGGTTTTTTTTCTTTTTCTTTTTTTTTGTCATTTTCATGACCAGTAAGGGGATTGTAACCCTTGGTGTGGTGTTGCCCGCACCGCGCTTAGCCAGTGAGCACACCGGCCATTCCTATATAGGATCCGAACCTGCGTCGGGAGCGTTGCTGCGTTCCGAGCACGCACTCTCCTGAGTGCGCCATGGGGTCGGCCCACATCTTGGTTTTTTTCAAGTTAGACTTGAGCAAATCACTTGCTTTGACCAATGCCATATATGTGCAGACGACAGTGTGCCAATATCAAGTCCAGGACTTAAGAAATTTAGCATGTTTTTGCTTATCTTTGTGGGAAGTCCAACCTTCACTATAAAAAGAACATGCCCGAGGTACCTCTTTATTCTACACTCTAAAGTGAAATAGAGCCAAACCTAGCAAACCACAGGTTGAGGTAGAGTCACTCCAGCTGACGGGCATACCTATGATTAAGAAACAAACGGCAGTAGCCAACTGATTCAGCCATAGTTTTCACAAAAACTATGTGTAGCTATTCCTCTGCTACTTCAGTAAATTTATAATTTTACATAGTATATTGCTGTAATATTTCTGTAAATTTTGCATAATATAATCCCTCTAATGAATACCAGTGATGAAGAAGGAGAAAAACATAAATCAATTATTATCTAGAGTGACAAACCATCCTGATTTGCTTGAGAATGTCCCAGTTTTAGCACCGAAAGTCAAACTTTCTGGGAACCTTCTGACTCCCAGGCAAACCTGGATAGTTGGTCACCCTCAAAACAGTGAAAAGACATGTTCAAAGCATTTTTTTTTTCTTTTTGTCAGTCGGGGGGAAACCCTCTTTTCTTTGCTCATTTCTAATACAGTTGGTCACCCTCAAAACAGTGAAAAGACATGTTCAAAGCATTTTTTTTTCTTTTTGTCAGTTGGGGGGAAACCCTCTTTTCTTTGCTCATTTCTAATACCATATGTGAAGTAAGTTTGCCTTCCAGTGTATCTATGGGACGTATTTGTTAGACTGCAATTGTTTAGATCCTGTATCTAATGTGAATTAATTTTTTTAAGCCAAACACATTCTTTGTAGTTCTTTTTTTTTTTTTTTTCCTTTTTGTCTCTTTTTTTTGTGACCGGCAACGGATCGCAACCCTCAGTGTCACGCCTGGACCGGACCGGGACCCGCAACGGGATCGCAACCCTCGGTGTTGCCCCCGCACCTCGCTCAGCCAGTGAGCGGCCGGTCTGTATGTGGGATCCGAACCCTCGGCGGGAGCGCCGCTGCACTTCCCAAGCGGTGCACTGTAGCAGTGTGCCACTGGGCCGGCCCTCATTCTTTGTAGTTCTATTTAAATTTTTTTTATTTGAGGAACTTCCATACTGTTTTTCATAATGGCTGTACTAATTTACATTCCCACCAATAGTGTGCAAGTGTTCCCTTTCCTCCACATCTTCTCCAACAATTGTTATATTTTGTCTTTTTTGATAATAAACATTCTAAAAGGTGTGCGGTAATATTTCATTGTGGTATTAATTTGCATTTCTGTAACGATCAGTGATTTCAAGCATTTTTTATGTACTTGTTGTCTATTTGTATGTCTTCTTTTGAGAAATATCTACTCAGATCCTTTGCCCACTTTTTAATTGGGATGTTTTCCTATTATTGAGTTGTTTGAGTTTCTCAGATATTGTGGATATTATTATTATATGTATGCTTTGAAAATATTTTCTCCCGTTTTGCAGATTGTCTCTTCACTCTGTTGATTGTTTGCTTGGATGTGCAGGAGCTTTTTAGTTTGACTTAATCCGACTTGTCTATTTTTGCTTTTGTTGCCCGAACTTTTGGGTTTGTTAAAAGCATTCTTTTTAAATTGAGTAATCAGAAAAGTAAAAAGTGCTAGTATTACCTCATACTCTATAAAATCTTATCAGCAGAAACAAAAAATTATTAATCCTATTTTCATTTTTTCCCTCACGAAATAATGAACCAGTCCTTCTTAAGACAGAGAACACATTTATATTTCCGGGAGAGAATATAATTTTCTTTAGATGAACTTCTCAAAGAGAATATTTCCTTTGATTTTCTCCCTAAGTATTTGAAGTTATAAAATGTTATAAAATTACCCAGAAATTATTATGCACATAGATGTGTATTTGCTAGGAAATCAAAGGACATAAAAGCTACAATTAGGCATTTTACAGAGCTCCAACTGAGTGCAATGCAGTATGTTAGGTACTACGTCAAGTTACATAAGATGTAGAAACTATCGCCTCACAAATACAGAGCTGACAAATTAAAACCAGGGAGCTCTTGCTTTGTAAACACATTATGGTGAGAATTAGTAAAAGGAGTATTTTTTTCTGTCTATACACTGAGTTGATCCTTTCGTACTGATATTTTATGATATATAATGTCTTTGCCTACCACACAAGTTTCCAGTAATAACCAGAACACACAAACAAAAATGACTGTTGCACAAAGGAATTGACTTCTTTGTTTTATCATGTGTTCATCATCAGTTTTAAAAGGGTAGAGAACAAGTTATTTCATATCTGCATCCTTAGTACCAATTACATTGCAAATCTGATGGAAGTTGCTGGGTGAAAATATGTGGGATGAATGCTCCAAGACAATTTTTTGGGAGCAACCCTGACCTGAAAGTACGGGTACTTAAGATGCCTTAGCTACACATTCTAAGAATGTGTCAAATGCTAGCCTAGTCAAAAAAATTGAATCCAAATCTCAATAATTTGCTATTAATTTTTGGTTTAATTTAGTAATTTTATTTGTTATTCTAAGACCACTGACATTTTCAGCACCTACAATAGCACATACCCCACTCCTGCTAGTAGTTCTTCTTATGGTCCAGGTTTTATACCTGTACTTCTGTTCCCGAGGGCTGAATGTTGAAACAAAAGTTCCTGAGATTTTCTTGCCAGTTTCTCTCTAAGGCATGGAAATCTTGTTTCTGAACCCTAATCAGGTATTTGCATCCTCGCTATGTACATTCAAGTTCTCCTCATGAGGATAGCCTACTTAGCTCAATCTTTAATTTGTGCAACCCATAAAATAATTGTTCTGTTCTCGTCTCCTCTTGGGATCTCTCACAGTCTCATTATGCACGTGTATTAAATACATGCCTAACTGATCCTCCTGCTTCCATTTCAATTTAGATAACAAACTCTGCCTGTCAAAAAGAATATTTTTGTATCTGATAAATATGGTGATTTCCATGTGCAGACCCCTCCCAGTTTGCCTGTTCAACTTAAAATATTTTGCTTGCCTTTTTTGTTATTATGCTCAATCTTAAATGATTTTAAATAACTCATTGGCCAACATACTTAGAATTTTTTATAACGAGATACTTAGGGAAAATTTTATTATAACAGGTTTATTACATGTAAGTTAATTTATGTTAATGTTATCCCAACGTTCATATAAGATATTATAAACATTGAATTTTTTAGTATGTTTATTTCTGTGATTTGGAGGAATATTCTTTGAGAGAGAAAATCAATAAAAGAAAATTGCCATCCTGTCAAGAAAGAAGGTTTTCTTATATCATTGAAGAAAAGATATATACTGATAGTGGATGTTCTTACATTTCTCACCATTTTCTTGATTTGCTTGTTTCTCAAACATGATTTTATTTTGTTTTTCTCTTTGTCTTCATAAAACAAATTAATATTCTCTTTACAAACAATTTTCAAACTCCCTATTTTCTTTCCTTACTCAATCAAATTACTTTCCCCTATATTTACCTTATTTTCAAACCATTACTTTTAACACTTGAATCAAAATATATTTTCTCCAATGGACATTTTCTAATTAAATTAGAGCAAGCAACTTTTTTAAACTTCTTAAAGATAGTTGCACATAGACATTATTAATATTAGTACATACTTAACATATATGTCACTTATTTTACCAAGGTGCATGAGTGAACCCTTACAAGACTATCTAGATATCTAAGAGAACTTCTACGTCATTATTTTCTAGCTCATTTTCTAGTTTGTTTGTTTAATGTTGGTACATGTCTATACCACTAAAGGATAAGTTCAGTAAGGTCTAGTGGCCTTGCCTGTCTTGCTCTCATTTTATTCTTGGAATCTGGTTAAGTCACTGGTGTATACTAGGTACTTAGTAAATACCTGTTGAATGGATCAGTGAATGTGAGAAGCAGTAAATTAATACTATGGCTGATAATTCATCATATCCTGTGGATGCACCATAGATTTCAAATGAGAAATTTTTAAAGAAAAAATTATCAGTCATTTCTGTATGTGTGTGAAATTCATGTGGGGATAGAATTTTAATCAAGGGTCTTCTAGTGAAGAATATAATTCTTCAAAAAGCAATAGTCCAGGTTTAGAACTTAAGTTATTAAAATACGAGTGCTACAACATGGATGAGTCTGTAGAAACTTGTGTTGAGTAAAATAAACAAAGCACAGGATAAATACCACATGTACTCACTCATAACTGAGAGCTAAGAGAGAAAGAAGGAAGGAAAGAAAGACCACAGTGGTGAGTTGGACTTACAGAGGAAGAGAACATATCTTGGGATACAAAGTGGAGTGGGGGGTGAAGGGAGAGGGAGAGGGAGGTTGGAGATGATTGGGTGGGGGACACAGGGTACAAACACAATTTGTGGTAATGGGCATGCTGCCAGTACGAACCTGACCTTCACATCTTGGGCACTAGGATGACAATCAGCTCTGTATCTCATGAATATTCACAACCAATAATGAATAAATAAATGAATAAATTAACTCCAAAAATAAAATAATATAAAAAAATAAAATAAAATACCAGTACTCTTCATATAGTACATACCAAAAAGAGACTTATTTTCATGATGAGTGATAAACAAATGTAAGAATGTAAATAATATTTATTTGTTACAAGTCATCTTTAGAGGAAAGTAGAGTTATCTGGTATAAATCCAATTCAACCTCAAGGGTAAGTGAGTCAAAATATAATTTCCTATTTCGCCTTAATAATAAGTTTAGCACAATTATTTGGAATAAAACACAATAACCAATATTCAGATAATTTTTACCTTCATATTTGTATGGGAGTATAAATCTTTGAGGGTCTAACATTTAAGTAAATAGTCATAATTTAATCAGTAAATTCAATACTTCCTGCTCATGGAAGGAGGGCTACAGGTAATGATAGGCAGTCAAGTAATTGATGTTTCCAGAAAAGAACACATTGATGTTTCCAGAAAAAATATTATTCATGGTTATCAGAAAGACTGTTCATGTATAATTGTGACAATAGACAAGTGATTGGTGGTTTCTCTGACACTGGTACAGATTTGGGTAAAGTATGATTGAATTAATGTTCTTGCACTTAATTGAGAAGCTTTCCTGTAGCAGTGTTAAATTACACATTTTTTGTGCCTTGGACAAAATATTAAATGTGAATGATTCCCCATTACTAAAATCCCTACTGCAGAAAGACTTATCATCTGGTTACATGACGTTATTAGGCAACTTGTCAGCAAAACAAAACAAAAAAAGCTTAAATTCGGTTATTTTATGCCAAATTCCAAGTAGACTAAATAAGATATAATTAGCAGTGCAGTAGGTATTCCAAAGTTGGAAAATCCTCAAGTTTTCCCAAAGCTCTGAATGGTATTTACTAGTTTGTTTTTTTGTTCCCCCCCAAATGCTTCAGAAGGCAATCACATGAAAACATACCCAGGAATTCTATCAATCTCTCTAATGAGAGCAAAATAGAGTAAAATTTTGTAGTTTTTTTTTCTTGTCTATACTGAAATTATGAGGTAGTCAATTATAAAAGATTCCTGTGTAATAAAATTATTATTAAGAAAGGAACATTATATAATTTTTCAAAATCACTCCATTCTTTGACAGGGCATTTTGAACTTAATGTTCTGGAGGATGACTGCAAATCAGCAATGCTTTTCAAAATGTTTATAATGGATATTTTTAAGAGCTGTCTGAACATAAACAAGAAGAAAATTTTACCAAATTTAAAAAAAAAAAAAACTGGATCCAGTATTAGGGGAGATTTTACTGGACAAAAATATAAAAAGAACTGGGAAAAATTATTGTAGTCTTTGTGCTTGTTCACCTTGGCCGTTTCCCTGCTTTGGGCTTCTTTGTTTTTCAGACTCTTTCTTACACACTTCAAACTCTATGACACATCTGGGAAACTCTGGGGAGGACATGATTTGTTTCCCAGCATTTATTCTAATGGAATACGTTAAAGTAAATTTTACAAAGGAAAACAAAAAAGAAAGAAAGGAAGTGAGGGTGAGAGAAGGAAGGGAAGGAAGAAGAAAAGAGTAAAACAAAAGTTGTCAGTTCTATTATATTCTATGAGCCTCTCACAATATACTGAATAAGGTATTTCCGTGGTTTCACATACTTCAATATAAAGGATTGTTCTCCTTGAAGTTAAGTCTCCTATTCAAGAATAACATAGGATTTTTATAAAATAACTAGGTGATGGAATAAAACAGCATCTTTCATAATATGTTATAAATTTGATACCATGAGCAATTGATTAAATAAATTCCACAGGGATTGGAACATTTCATTAACAAAGGGCCTAATTTTCCTTTAATCTATTTAACATGTTTAAAATAAACTAATTTGGAAGGGATGTTTGTAATATGAAATAAAATGCCTACTCCTTTAAGTAAGAACACTTCTCTCAGACTAAGTTCTAAAATTCAAGTCTGGCGTTATGGAAAATTAAGTCTTGAGCCATCATAATAAGTGAAGCCATCACAATAGGTAAAATCAATTTATGTAAAGAAATGATTATCCATAGATTCTCACTGGTTGTGGAGGTTTAATATACTAACTACCTCTCATAGTAAGTTTGGTGGAATAAAAGTCTGTGGAATTATTTCCCAGGCAATCAAAATACACGCGGGTGATTCTATTCTCTAGAACCCACTTATATAAATTTTATCCTTTGCAGTTGAAACTTTCAACCAAACCATCTGTCAGGATAAGTAGGAGAAGGTTTTAATTACTTACAGCAATGTAATTATACCATTAATGTTCAGCTAAAATTGAGCCCATTCAATTTAATTAGCAATGCAGCTGTGAAAGAAGAGAGACTGGTACTTTCAGATAGCCAACACAAGAGGTTAAAAAGGAGTTGGGTTTTTTTTGTTGTTGTTGTTGTTTTTTAAGTTGCCTGGGCTCTATTTTGGCATAATTCCTATCCTGCCTTACTACCCTTTGAATGTGTGTGTATATGTATGTGTGTGCACACACAGTGCATGGTAAGCATGTGCATATCTATCTTTACATATGCACACACACACACACACACACATATCCCTTTTGGAAAAGTAAATCTCTTATTCGTGACCATGACTTCATATCTGCCCCACATACCAAATAGAAATGGAACTAACTCAACTCTAAGAAGCCATGTTCCCCTCAATTAAAATTAATGTTTTAGCAAATATATTCTCATTATAGTAGCTACACTAGTCATGTGGTAAGAGGAAGATCAACGATAAACATTGAATATGTATAATCATCTGAAAATGCCTATAGTCTATTTGGGAATATGAGACATCTATGTATAAAGCAGATAAATAAAAATGCAAGAAACATATTTATGAGATATAAATTAGTTGAATATAATAAATAATATATATCCTAATATTTCAGAGGGAAACATAACATACGCTTGAAAAGAATAAATATTTTTCTTGGAGTCTGGGTTTTTTCTAAACTTTGAAAAATGGTTTTAGATATTGATGAGCATATAAAAGAGGGAAAGGACATATTGGGTGAAGGAGGTGATTTGTGGAGTGTCTAGTGAATGATATGGAGACATAGTCATAAAGTTGAATTCAAAGGGAAGTCAGTAGTCAGGCCTTCTTGGATGGAAGACTCATTTAGGGATGTAAGGGGGCACCCTGGATTAAAGAGCCCAAAAGCATTCTGAGGAGATCCACTATAAAATTTGATTCTTTCAAGAAGCTTTTTAAAAATAAACTCCTGAAAAGTGCAGCTTCTAATTATTTTTCTTTGATCCTGCTAACACTTATGTTTTCTAAATGAAATATTTTAAAAATGTTAACACTATGAACATACGGAAGGGATTACAGTGTCAGATCTGTGAGGTTTCTCCTACCAAATACCTCACAGTTGCTATAGCAATGTTTTTACAAGCAGAGTCATAAAGAAAAGAAACTGACATGTTGGAGAATTGACCAGAGTTGTTCCAACTTGAGAATATGAAATGAAATGAAGTGATGTACTTACAACATGGACTCTGGGTTGGGAAGGCCTGGGTTCCAATCCTGATAATGAGCAACTGTGTCAAATGAAAGCTAGTAGTTACTTAAGCTCGTCATGCATTATTTCCCTCATCTGTAAAATACGGAATATAACAGTACATCATAGGATTATTGAAAGAATTAATTGAATATTTTATGTAAAACTCTTAGAGGAATGGCTGACACTATAGAATTATTATGCAAGTGCCAGCTGTTAGTCTACAAAAAAACAAAAATTCACAGCAAACATTTAACTAATAAGTAAATCCCAACAGTTATTCTAATAACTAGAGAGGTATCTAACTTTGTATGCATCATATGTAATAATTATCACTCCCAGTATCTAATTGTTATGACATCACTATCCCAGTTATAGCTTAAGTTTCATCATTTCTTCCTATGTAATAGGTTTTGATTCAGTTTTTAAAAGTAATATCTAAATTTCATAATCTCTTGACTTCACACTTTTTGAGCAAAAACCCTAATTATTTTAGGCATAAAGTCAAATGTCTTTTCACACCAGATATGTACTATCAATATGTGAAGCAGCAGGAAAGTGAGAGATAGGGAAGAGCAGGGGCTGGGACAAAATGAAGAAAATGTTTCTATCAAAGCAATGAAATTTGGCATCACATATTGTTTGTAGGCCGACTTTGGCTATTGGACCACTGCTTTTCAGCCCCATTAATGCAAAACTTCATATCAAGAAGGAAGAGCTTCTCTAGTATTAGCTTATCTGTTGTTGTAGGATACCTATCCTAAGCTTACTTTAAGAAAAATCCATTGATTTTTGTAGTATCTTTTTTTTTCTGTAGAAGACTCACTTTATTTATTTTTTTATTTTTTAATTGAAATATAATTGATGAAACATATTTACGGAGTACAGATTTGACTATCAGTATTTGTGTACAGTACATGAAGATCAAATCAGTATTGTTAGCATGTTCATCATTACAAATGGTAATTAATTTTTGTGTCCATTACTCAAATTCTCCCTAACCCCACTTCCCTTCCCTCCTTCCCAGACTAGAATGATTTTTGTAATATCCTTTACTCTTCCCTCAGAAAGTAGAAATATTATCAGCATCAAGGAAAGACAGTTTCCCTCTTAACATTTATGTTCCTCCACTTTAGGAAATTGAAAAAAAAAAAATTCGCAACCGTTTTTAAGCAAACATCTATGCAAATCTGATTATGGTAAAGCAAATATGCCCAGAAAATTCTGAAGCTTTTTATATCTACATATTCCTCCCACCAGATATATTGAATATACAAATATAAAAACAAACAAGGATTATAGAAACATTCTTCATTGAAATAATTTCACCCGTCATCTACCCATGATAAAATAAACCATCTCTTATCCACTAGAGAAGACCTCATTCAACCATTGCCTTTACAAATGATTGGATGAATTTTGAGTCAAAAAAAATCATGGCTGATATTTCCTGTAATAAATAATCATTATAGAAAAAGACCANAAAAAAAAAAATTCGCAACCGTTTTTAAGCAAACATCTATGCAAATCTGATTATGGTAAAGCAAATATGCCCAGAAAATTCTGAAGCTTTTTATATCTACATATTCCACCCACCAGATATATTGAATATACAAATATAAAAACAAACAAGGATTATAGAAACATTCTTCATTGAAATAATTTCACCCGTCATCTACCCATGATAAAATAAACCATCTCTTATCCACTAGAGAAGACCTCATTCAACCATTGCCTTTACAAATGATTGGATGAATTTTGAGTCAAAAAAAATCATGGCTGATATTTCCTGTAATAAATAATCATTATAGAAAAAGACCAAAAGCAACCCAAAAGCTCATAAATAAGGGACTAATAGAATAAACTATGAAACATCCACACATTATTTTGCAGCTGTAAAAAGACATAAAGAAACATCTCTAATCACTGCTATGCAGGTCTTCCAGAACATAAAAGTGAAAAATATCAAGGTGGAGGAAAATATGTGCGGTATGCTAGAGTAAGCTACGATTTATCCAGGAAAGAATGAGGGTGCATAAATTAAAAAGTAAAATACATTTCTTTTGGTGGGGGGATAAATAGGTATAGGTGTAGACAGATAGGTATAAAAATGAGACTTCTTTTTAATTTTAACTTATACTGTGAATTTAAACTTAGAACCTATAAATGTTTACGTATTTGTGAAATATGTTTATTAAGTGTATATGCTAAATATATATTATAGAAGTATATACATACATATTACACACATACATGTATACCTACATACAATACATAAAAACGTGAAGAAAAAGCAAAAGGGAACAAATGATCCTAATTGTATTGGTAGATAAGTCACACTGAGAGAAGTTGTGGTAAGATGGTAGGATTTTTACAAGTTCAAAAATAGTTCCGTATGTTTTTTCAGGATTTATATTTTTAGTACTAGTATTGACACTGTATCGTGATAATGAATTATGTTAATACCATTAGAAACAAGATTTTAGATAAGAGAAAAGAAATACAATGGAAAAAATCAAAGCAAACACCATAAATGTAAATTTGAACTGAAAATATTTATAGGTACTCATGAAACATTTTTTTTTTAAAGTTCAAATTTCTTATTGGTATCCACTCAAAAGGGGAAGCAATAATGACAAATCCACTAGCAAAGATCATCCTTACTGCTCAAATTGTGTTCTCTTCATACAGTTTCCCCCTCAAAGGAACCAGGGCTGCTGGGAGAAAATGGCTGACACTATGTCTGTGGCAGGAATCCACAGGATGAACTTGGGCCCTGCTTTATACCAGAAACCAAGCAAGTTGTCAAAGAATACTGTGTGTATGGCCAAGGGGATCTCGATATAACTTGAGGAGCCAAAGTTAGAACAATCTGAGCACTGATAAAGACATAACTATAATGAACTGAAAGCTGTTCATATGTTTAAAGATACGTGTTTTCAGTGACACTTTAAAATATTAATGAATACTGGTAAAACTGGTAAATGAGAAATATCAACATTATAATTTTCTCTGCTTTTTTGATTTTTTCATAGTAAAAAGTTAAAGAAATTTGTTGGATATAAAAGAAAATTGTTTTACAAAATCATAACAGTTGACTCTCCAAACTATATTTTGCTCTAAAGCTACAATATCTGATTTTGACACCTCTGGGGTAATGGATATTTAGAAATATGAAAGATAAAAACAGATACAGAAAAATGATGGAAAATACCCAGAAATGTGCTTAACTGTAACCATAAAGTAAATTTCTGTGAAAAGTCTGAGGAAATGTGAATGTTTTTACATTGAAACAGCTAAGATATGTTTGACGTACTTGTAACACATTTGTATTAAAAAACAATTGATCTACTGGGTTCTGTTTTTAGAAATCATGATATAATTTTATCATGAATAGAGCTTATTTTACTAGCTTAAGGGGAAACATTGCAGAATTGCCCTTCTTCCCTCACTCATTATTCCTGGAGAAATGACAGCTTAATACAGTGGGCACACGTGTAGCTTTTAGGTGGTCTTGAAATTGAATCCAGTCCTCCCCACCTTCTAGCACAGAATGTGGTTAACTTAGGTGTGCTTCTCTTTGCCCTTGCTCTAAAGTGAGCAGAATAATTTCTACGTTTGAGAGCGTTTTCATCATAATATTATGTATGTTAAGAATTTACTCAGTGATGGATGCACAGTAGATGATTTCCTGTGGGTTCCCTGACCCAGCACAAGATCTATTTTCACTGTTAACAAAAAGACAGGCTTAAAGAGTGACAGGGAGTAGCTTTGGAGATAATTCTTAACTTTGAATGAATTGGAAGAATTCAGTTATCTAATATTAACTACATTTCATGCCTGCTTCATTCTGAACCAACATGTGTTGGGAAATAGAAATAGAGGGTAAAGTACACATGATAGCCCCATTTTTGTGTGAGACTGTGCCAGACTCTCCATTGCTACCTTTAGATATTTTTATTTGCACATCTGGTGCCATTGACATTTATAAAGTGACTTCTTTTTCCATTTCTTTCACATACACACCCAGTGCAGGGAGTTGAACAACCATACACGCAACGAACACAGTATTTTATGGTTAATGTACCGTCCTTTATGAGAATATGCTAGCATAATGATAGAGGGATGAAGCATGTAATCTATAATTAATACAAAGTGAACTGTCATGTAGGGAAAATGCGCCTTTCTGCAGAAGTATAAGTGCAGTCATGGAAACGGCTATAGCTCTTTGATTGTAATTATTCAACCTCACTAGGGGTCTGCAGCTAGCTATTAAAGTGCTAGTGGTCCCTCATGGAGTAGTCTCCTATCCAATTAAACTTTCACAGCCCTATTCAGCAGGCACACGCTTCAAGTTGTCAGAGACATTCTGGAACACGACTGTGTTCCATTAAAAAGTGTCAAGCACCTGCATTTCTAATAGAACATAATGCTTTTGGTTACCTTTTGCATATAGAATTTGATCAGAGTATTTTCTTTGTCTGATTTGAACCATTTAAATCTCTACACAGATAAAACATTTGTAATTGGATCAGATACAGGTCTCTTCAGTTTCTGATAGTTTTCAGGACTCTACCACTCTAGAGTTTTCTCTCCTGTACCAAAGAAAAACATATGCAGAAGTCAGTGAGAAACAAAGAAATGTTAAATGTTTGGAATGATTGGCAAAATGAATGCAGTGGAAGTTAAAACCAATAAACAAAGTATTTTACTGCATATTTAAGAGTCTGTTCAAATTTTGAAATATAGGAAAGATACACAATGGAAAGGCAAAAACATTCTGTGATTTTGTGAGTTAAGGATTTACACTTAAAATATTGTAATTTCCATAGCAAATTTCAAAATGAAAATGTGCTAAATTGTCAATGAGCGAAACAAAAATGATTCTGAAGTATCTGCAGCATGATATACTAGAAAAGACTTTTGGTTTGATATGTGCATATATATGTGTATCATCTATGATGAGAATCAGATACTTCTTTTAAACCACTTTGAAGTCTTGCATCTTACTCTAAACTCTGGTTTGCAGTCACTACTTACGCACAGGTGTTAAGTAGCTTTTGACAGGTAAATTAAGTCTGTGCTTCACCCTTACCTAAGCCTCCTACTTTTCATGTTCTCTCAGGAATCCCTCTGACTCACTGGCATGAGGTATTAGTGAAAAATATTTGGCTTTCCTGAAATATATCACAGAACTATGGGGATGTTAAATTCTTGGGGCCACATTTGAACATTAGGGTTTAGAGGCCAATGGATCAATGCTGGCCCCATTTGCCCCCTGGGTACAAAGTTCATCAGGCTCAAGAATCAGTCATCCGTAGCAGTAGCCAACTGTATAGTAAAGTGCTGTATCACTTTCCATACCTCAATCTCTCACTCCCCAAACTTTCACTCTTCCTCCCTGAGATCATCTCACAAATAAACGTCCCTTACACCAGCCTCTTTCTCCGGGCCTTCTTCTGGAGAAACAAGGCTAAAACAATATCGTTTCCAGCTATACTATTTACTAATTTTATAACTCAATGTAAATAACATCTCTATGCCTGCATTTCCTAATCTATAAACCAAGTTACTTTGATAAAAAAAGGCTTTAAAATGCTAAAACCAAGACACTATAAAAAAGCAATCAAATCTGAAAATATGTACTTTCAGTAAAAATAAGCAGAATTTAGGAAAGGAAGGATATATCTCTATACTTTTTGCTGCTTATTAACTTTTGCTTTTTGTTTTAGTTTGTTTCATTTCTTTTTACTATTTGAGGAGATAAATAGCCAGTCAGTCACTACCACAGTTTGTTCAGAGGTATGTGCAGATCATGTTAAATTATCTAACATTCATAGGTATTAGATCTGTTCCCGGGAGTTCCATACAATTAAAACAAACAACAAAAACAACAACAAAACTGCACAACCCTTTCTCATTGGATTGGACATCACGAGAGTGCTAGAGTGTTCTTCCATCACTCCACTCCACAATCCCATTACTATGTCCACTGGAGTCTAGTGCTCCCAGAACAACGGAATAGAATGTAGGGAGAGCCTGAGTGAACAACAATCAATCGAAATGTAATAGAAACAGGAAGAACCTTGGTAGAGCAAATATTAAGAAGTGTAGGGGTCTGTTTGTTTGTTTTAATGTGTTTCATTGATTTTAAGTCAGAAAACCAGGAAATATGAAAATGCATATCCATTAGGAACTATAAAAAGAGCTACATTGGACTTTTATTTTACCAAGTCAAAATAAGCATAGACTGCTTATGGAAAAACTTGCAGCAAGGAAATCCCTTTGCCATCACTGTTGTTTCAGCACAGGATCAAAAGTATTAGAAAGGAAAGTAAATTTTATAGAGTAAAAAGAGAAAAACTGGGTCTCTGGCAAACATTCTATTAAGGTGAGATTTTTGAAAGTGCAGAAGACCTGCTAAGTGGTCTTCAGTACCTTTTTCAGTCTTTGGTTGGTTGCAGTTGGACAAACAAGCAGTTTAGGGACATTTTAAAAGAGGGATGGTTGTTTAATGTTAGCGGTAGAGGGTTTTCTGTGGCCAGTTACTTCCTGGAAAAAGTGGGAGCCCATGGGGTGCTTTTTAGCAGTTAAACTCTCCTTATAAGGAGACAGAGATGGCCACTCTAGTAAACAATTTTTCAAATTTTACTCGACCATTCAAAAAAACCACAATCTAAAAATTTCTGACAGCATAAAAAATTATGCTATGCAATAAAATTATGATTTTACAGATAAATATTATACACACACATACACACACACACACACGTTACATATATAGTATATAGCTTGGTAATAGATAACAGGTATATTATAGATACCTGGATCCCAGATAGTTAATTTCTCTGAGCCTTTGTTTTCTCACTTGTGAAATATGTTGTTAAAACCATATCACAGGGTAATTTGAAGTTTTCATGAGACACTAGCAAAAATAGTGCTTTTTATATAGTACATAGCACAGATATATTTATGTATAACCATCAGATGCCAAAAGATGTTTATGATGTTACAAAAAATGTGTTACAGTAATTCTGGGTTAACCAATTTATCCTAGTTTGTCCAAAATTTTATTGGTTTTAAAATTGAACATACTGCATCTCAGGAACTTCCTCAGTTCTGGGCGAATCGGGGTTGTTGGTCATTTTAAGTAGTTCATAAAAAGGAAGTTCATATTTAGCTCAAACCGTAACAGTGAATAACTTCTGCCTAGTGAACATGACTTTAAAACCAAATCAAGATTACCGTAATCATATAATGCAGCTTTCTTAACCCTATAACATTCCTACCACTAACAGAACACAACAGCCAGAGACAGAGCTGGTAAGGTATAGTTAGAGTTATCTAGCTAGTAAGGTATAGTTAGAGTTATCCCATTATGCTGTCTTTTTTGGTTGGCAAACAAAAACTAGCTCGTTAGGACCAGAAACAAGGTTTTAATGGCAGGAAGCCATATGCAAATTGAGACTATACTACTTAGAGCTATAGTGAAAAGAGATACAAAATAATTCAGATTTAACATCCATAACACTCTTCCTAACACACTAATGAAGATAATTACTAATTCCTTATGAGAATATACAAGAACTGAGGCGAGACCTCCATATTTTTTATATATGCATGCATATATAATATATACTATGTGCATGCGATAAAAAGGCCTGGATGCTTCTTTTGCCCCCAAAATTGTTCCTGTGTTTTGCTTATCATCACATTTCCAATATTTGACTAACAATAGGTGAAGGATAAATATATTTGATTGGAATAAAGAAAGAATAATTTAATTGCTGAAATAAATTCCCTACTTAATAAACCTCTTTGGGTAAGTTTTGTACATGTACCAGGTCAAGATTCATTAGCCCAGAGTCAGAAAAAACAATTTCTGTTTGTAGAGGATTGTTTCTGCTGCATATGATATAGATTGTTTATATTTATATACACTCATTTTGTGTATTATTGGTAACTGGGATAAATAATGGATTAGTAGTACTATCAAAAAATGAAAATAGAATAAATAATAACTGTGTTTCTTTAAACTACCTTCCTGAAATCAAAGGGATTAGCACATGTCATT
>NW_007734190.1:11539-12582 GCF_000696425.1 Galeopterus variegatus | reverse complement strand
AATAATAACTGTGTTTCTTTAAACTACCTTCCTGAAATCAAAGGGATTAGCACATGTCATTTTTCCAAGGTCTCTCTGAATCAATGCAATATTTCTACTCTCTTTTAAAAGGGTTGACCCTAACAAGTAGCCATGTTTTATTATAATACCGATGGCTAATGTTCACTGAGCACTCACCATGTACTAAGGTATTTGATACATTATTTTTATTAATTTGCCTCACGTGATCACAAAACAAACCTATGAGGTAGTATTTTTATGTATATTCTATAGTCTACCTCTATTCAACCTATATTCGCAGAGAAAACCTTGTCTTAGAAAGACTAATATACTCTAAGTTACACAGTTAAATTGAGACTAAAAGCATATCTGTCTAATTCTGATATAAATTATAATTTATGAATAGTAAGCAGAGTTTTAAAAATATACAACCGAATATTTGACTATGAGCACAGTGTTATTTTTCCTACTCTCTCCAAATGAAAATATAATAAAAGATCTTCAGTTAAGTGCCTCAGTATTTTCCATAGAAGTGAATTTCTGAGGAAAAAATACTTAAAGTACATATTCAGCAAGGTGTAGACAATTTCAGGATATTTCTATGAAGTTACTCATCCTGTAACTTGCTGTAGTTTCCAAGAGGTTTGCTCAAATGAATTTAAAAAGTGCTTGCTCTAAATGAATTAAGGAGACCTACATCAAAAGAACTTCTCTTAAGGAATTTCTAACACAAGCTTCATCCAAGTAGACTCTTGAGACGGAGTGAAAGGCCTTTTCAATAACATGCACTATTTCTTTCTCAAGATGTTTCTTTTGATTTGCTGTATAAATATCTGGTGTTTGAGGACAGCAAAAAACAAACAAACAAAAAAAACCCTACAACAATCTTTTGCTGTTTCAGATAATTTTGTGTAAATAATTTTGAAAATTCTACTGTCAAAGTTGTTATTTTACTTCTTTCTAATTCTTTGAAAGGTCTATGCCTTTGAAAATCAGAATAAGAATCTCTTAACAGCTTATAGATTATCTTTGAAGGTAGCATC
>NW_007734190.1:7958-11036 GCF_000696425.1 Galeopterus variegatus | reverse complement strand
CAAGATGTTTCTTTTGATTTGCTGTATAAATATCTGGTGTTTGAGGACAGCAAAAAACAAACAAACAAAAAAAACCCTACAACAATCTTTTGCTGTTTCAGATAATTTTGTGTAAATAATTTTGAAAATTCTACTGTCAAAGTTGTTATTTTACTTCTTTCTAATTCTTTGAAAGGTCTATACCTTTGAAAATCAGAATAAGAATCTCTTAACAGCTTATAGATTATCTTTGAAGGTAGCATCACCACAATTTTTAGGAGTAGCCTTATCTAATTCCAGCTGACCTTGTGGTGTGTCGATCGGCTTAAATCAAGGATTGGCAAACATTATAAATGAAGTCCCACTCAAGGCACAGACTGCACTATTGACACTTGCCTCACCTTGTGCCTCCAGAGTCAGATTTCAGAATATCTCATTCAAAGGATTACTCTCTTGATAGTAGTAGAATTTGAGAGCATAAAAATTTTTTAAAAGCAGAAAGTCAACAAGATTTTGAAAAGAAAGATTGGAGTAGGTTTTTTGGGGGTGTGAGAGAGGAACAATAGCCCATTTCCCTGTAAGAGAATCTGGACTCTTTTATGTATTCCTTGAAAGTGGCACAGTACCCAACATCAAAAATTAAATATGCTAAATTTGAAGAACTTTACATCCTGCAAACATAATTGTCACTAACTTTTAGCTTGTAACAGGTCATTGATTTTTTACAAGGCCGTTTCTATATTCTACTACTGGATTTGGAAATATCAAACTAGGCTATATCATTGGTTATAAACCTGATGCTCATTAATGGGTCTAGATTAAACTCTACTGTTATTAAAGAACTAGCGTTTCATCAGTAAAAGTATTAATACAACTTGTGCTCCAGGAGTTGCTCCTAATAATTATACTCTTGACAGTTGAGCTAAGATTAAATGGTCAGATTGCCAAATCAGACTCATAGGTCAGAGAACTGATCCAGATTTACTAATACTTTAAAGGATCTAGGCATTCAAGAGGCCTGGATGAATTAAGGAGAGGTCTGGGACTTCCTGTGTGGCTTCCACATCTTTTCTTGCAGCATCAGATATGCACTCCCTGGCCCAGAACAATAGACAAGTGTTCTAAGAGAGTTATCAGATTCCCCTCAGACGACATGGTCATGTTCTATAACTCAGAGAATTGTATGAGAGCCATATTTCATAAATCCATCGATTGGTGGTTTGTTTATCACAAGCAATCCTAAACCTAGGACATTCTGCTTAAAGCATTGTATAGATAAGGACTCTCCTCCTAAATTGCATTAGTCTATTTGCTCAGAGGCCGAGTTATGTTCTTTCTTTCCCTGGAAACACACCCTAATCCAAAACCCCACCTGAACAATTGGGGATGAAATGGATCATAAAGCAGCTGTTTTGACTTACTCTAGCAATTGAACCTCAGAGAAATACCTGGACAACTAATTAAGACTGAAAGGATTCACTGGCGTGGTGGCTACATGGAATTTCTATGTCACAGGCTTCATGATCTCAAATAGAAAATGTTCTTTCCCTTTGTGTAAACTTTACTCACTCTTGACTTTGTGGATAAAGATGAGTGACTGGCCACATCATTCTGCTTTATGGATTTTCTAGTGAATATATCCTACTGACCTGATTACCAAAAGCTCTTTCCTGTGAATTATGAGCAGCTATATCAGAACTGAATTCCTGGAATGCAATCTCAAGCCTTCTGATTTTATTTGTAAGCTCTTTCCTGTGAATTATGAGCAGCTATATCAGAACTGAATTCCTGGAATGCAATCTCATTAGCTATATTTAACTTCTCTTACTTGAGACAGATAGCATACATCAGGATCTCAAGCCTTCTGATTTTATTTGTTACAAGCCTTCTGATTTTATTTGTTAAATATATAAACATTTACTGATGGTGCTGTCAGAAAGTGTGCCTCACTCCTCAGTTTATCAGATGTTCCAATCCTAGGAGAAGCTTTAATTAGAAATTAAATCATTGACCATGCTTGAAAGTAGCCATTTTAAAACCTGCTCAAGTCTCCAATGTGAAAGTTACAATAATTTCCTTATTAGTAATACTTGATAATATATTAGGAATGCTTATTGCTATTCATACTTTTTAACAGGATAAAAATTAAAAAAATAGCCTTTATTTAGTGCCCAATTCATGCCAAGAACATTTTCCCAATACTTTGAATCAATTATTGTATTTAATTGAGTGATACCCTTATGAACACCTAAATAGAGCTGCATTAAGAGAGGGTACACAGAATTCAACACCACAAGTCTTTGTTGCCATAATTCTACAATGCACCCTTCCTGAAAATTGTAGTGGCATTCAAAAACCAGTAAAAATGACCAAAATGCAATTCCACTGAGTCTCAACCCCTTGAACAAAGACGAAGAAGAATTTTAGATTATACCTAACTTCTGAGTTTGTTGGCTTTTAAAAAGTTATAACTTTATTTCAGTGAAAGTTGTATATTAAATTTTTCTTATGCTTTTATTTTTTATGATACATTCTTGGCTTCCTTCCTCTCTCTTTCTTACTCACATCAGCACCTCCTCCCTGTAACTTTAGAGAAGATGATGTATAATATTTTTTTCACATGTACAGGTCACCTGACCTTATGGACTCACTGCCAATACGAAACAGAAGCTGGCATTCGTAAATTTTTACTACCTGTGAGAGTTGAATTTCCTTTAGCAGAGTATTCAAGAGATTATTTGCATTATAAAACTTTGTCTACCAAGGGAGAATTAGCTTTCCAATACACAGCTTAATATCCAAAAATGAAATTTTCAAAAATAGATATATCTTACCCTAATGTTAAGCAGAGCAACTATTTAAATTTCCTCTCTAATTACTTGGCTGCACATTTTTTGTTAGCATTTTACATTCAGACTGATAATTTTTAGTTTTTTTTTTTTTTCTTTGCTTACCTCAGGAAGGACCTAAAGGAAAGCATTTTTAAAAAATTTGCATTAGCTTGTATGTAAAACTTCGCTTTTCGTAGTATAGACATGTTATAATGCAGACAGGAAAAATATTGCAGAAACTGTCTTCTCAAGAAAACACTGAGCATTC
>NW_007734190.1:5787-6514 GCF_000696425.1 Galeopterus variegatus | reverse complement strand
TTATTTTTCTTTCTGCTAAAATAATCTTATTTCCACTCAAAGC
This sequence comes from Galeopterus variegatus, assembly GCF_000696425.1. NCBI lineage: Eukaryota > Metazoa > Chordata > Mammalia > Dermoptera > Cynocephalidae > Galeopterus > Galeopterus variegatus. Next base: position 6,471 of record NW_007734190.1, on the reverse strand, counting down.
CCTAGTGGGAACATTCAGTGGCATCACTTGTATCGAATTCTTCTCTAGTTTACTTACATTTAATTTTAGATAGCATTTTACATCGGTTTTAAATATGGATTGAGTTTTGTTTCACACAGTGAATGTTTTCTACACCTCTAGTTCTTAAGCATTTGCTAGTACCTTCTGCTAGTCCACCTCATTTATGAAGACATATCGTATTGTTCATAGAAAATTTCAAGTAGTCAGGCTTTTTTTGTGTAATTTGTTCATTTAATTATGAGAAGTTGAAAACATAGTTAAAACACCAGGTTGAAATTAGTTTTATTTTGCTTTTTTTTAAACAATGCCTGTGCTTCCATTTTATACAAATGTTCAAATTTTAAAATGTTTCTTCAGACATAAGCTTCTTTTATCCGCATTTAAGAGAAGTCTGAGAAGAAAACAAACCCTCAATACTATTGTTACCAATAGGCAGATGGCAAATTATAGAATAATAGTGATGATTATAATTACAGGCAGAACAAATGACTACAAGGATAGTACAAGACAATGTTTTAAATCAAAAAAGGCTTTACTCATCTTGTGTGGCTGGAGATTGATATACAAAATTGATAATTATTTACAGCAGAAGTTCCAAGGAGCTTTTAAAACTATAGATCCCCTGGGTCCACTTTTAAAATTCTGATTTATTAAATCTGGGAT
>NW_007734190.1:0-4702 GCF_000696425.1 Galeopterus variegatus | reverse complement strand
CTTTTAAAACTATAGATCCCCTGGGTCCACTTTTAAAATTCTGATTTATTAAATCTGGGATAGGATAAAAGTTCATAGTGTAAAATTTTTCCTCAGGTAATCTTGCTGATCCTGTAGGTTCCCGAATCACTGCTTTCATTTGGATGCTCAACTATGTGTACCAAGACTACTCTGTTTTTAGTGATTAGTGAGTACCATAGGACAACCACTAGGAGAGAGGACTTCTTCCTCATGCCTATGTTTCATTCAGTGAGGAACAACTTCCCAAAACAGTCCCATTCCATTTACTTACCTCAAGAAGTGTGACTATTCTCCTAGTTGGTAGGTAAATAGCAATTAGTCCATGGTTCTCTAGTGAACAGAATTAATCTAAACCAGACCCAGAGCATGAGAGGATCTGGTCTTTTCCCTCCATCTTTCACCACTTAGGTCAATTGGCAAAAGTAACCTAGCTGAGAATCTCTTTTTTGTAGACATACACTTTACACTAGTAAAGTTGTTACCAGGTCTCCACAGGAGAAGAAAGGTGTCCACAAGTCAATTTTGACACTATGTTAACTTCTCCAAACTTGCCCTTGAAAAAAAAAAAAAAATCCCCTACCCCCACACCCTGGAAATCTTCTTATTCCCTGCTTCTATCAGTTCAACATTTTTTAGAATTCCACATATAAGTGAGATCATACGGTGTTTGCCTTTTTGTGTCTGGCTTATTTCACTTAGCATAATGTCCTTCAGATGTTTCCATGTTGTTGCAAATGACAGAATTTACTTCTTCTTACGGCCGAACAATATTCCATTGTCCACATACATGGAACATTTTCTTTATGCACTGACAGACTCTTAGGTTGTTTCTGTATCTTGGCTGTTGTGAATAACACTGCAATGAATGTGGGGAGGCAGATATCTCTTCAAAATGCTAATTTCTTTTCCTTTACTCATATAATCAGAAACGGGATTGCTGGATTGTACTGTAGTACTATTTTTAATATTTTGAGGAACCTCCACATTGTTTTCCGTAGTGGCTATACCAAATTACATTTCGGCCAACAGTGTACAAGGGTTTCCATCCTAACAAGTGTGAGGTGTTATATCATTTTGGTTTTGATATGCATTTCCCTGATGAATAGGGATGTTGAGAACCTTTTTACATACTTGTTGGCCATTTGTATATTTTTTTTGAAAAAATATGTACTCATGTCCTTTGCCCATTTTTTAAAAATTTATGAATATTCAATGTAGATGATTTTCTTGTCCCTTTACCAATTCCTCTTTTCCTCACTCTTCCCCCTCTTCCCCATCAACATCATATCTGTTCATTTATGTTAATAATTTCAAGGAATTGTTGTGATTGTTGTGACTTCCCCCCCCCATTTATTTGTTTGTATATTTGTATATTTATTTTTATTAGCTCCCACATATAAGTGAGAACATATGGTATTTCACTTCCTGTGCCTGGCTTATTTCACTTGACTTAGTTTTCTCTAAGTCCATTCATGTTGCTTCGAATGGTAGTATTTCATTTTTTTTACAGCAGAGTTGTATTCCATTGTGTAGATATACTGCATTTTCCTCATCCACTCATCTGATGATGGGCATTTAGGCTGGTTCCAACTCTTGGCTATGGTAAATAATGTTGCAATAAACGTGGGAGTGAAGGTATCCCTTCGACATGAGGATTTCCATTCCTTTGGTTATATACCCAGCAGTGGTATAACTGGGTCATATGGTAGATCTATCTGTAGTTGTTTGAAGAACCTCCATACCATTTTCCATAAAGGCTGCACCATTTTGCAATCCCACCATCAGTGTAGGAAGGGTCCCTTTTCTCCTCATCCTTGTAAGCATTTATTATTCTCAGTCTTTAGGGTGTTAGCCAGCCTGACTGGAGTGAGATGATATCTCAAAGCGGTTTTGATTTGCATTTCCCGAATGCTGAATAATGTTGAGCGTTTTTTCATGTGTCTGTTGGCCATTTGTATACCTTCCTTTGAGAAATGCCTATTCAGTTCCTTTGTTCATTTTTTAATTGGTTTACTTGTTTTTTTTGCTGTTAAGCTGTTTGAATTCCTTGTATATTCTGGATATTAATCTTTTGTCAGATGTATATTTTGCAGATATCTTCTCCCACTCTACTGGCTGTCTTTTAACTCTGTTAATTGTTTCTTTTGCTGTGCAGAAGCTTTTTAGTTTGATATAATCCCATTTGTTTATTTTTTTCCTTTGGTTGCCTGTGCTTTTGGGGTCATATTCATAAAGCCTATGCCCAATCCTACTTCCTGAAGTGTTTTCCCTATGTTTTCTTTTAGGAGTTTTAGTGCTTTGTTTAACTCATTAATCCATTTTGAGTTTATTTTGATATATGTTTTTGCCCATTTTTTAATCAGTGGTAATTTTTTGTTTTTTGCTTTGTCCCACATGTTTAGTTTTGCTTCTGTTGCCTGTGTTTTTGGTGTCATATCCAAAATATCACTACCAAGTCTTATGTCATGGAGGTTGCTCTTTTATGATTTTTACGATTTCAGGACTTACATTTAAGTTTTTAATTCATTTCCAGTAATTTTTGTATATGGTGAAAGACAGGGGTTTGATTTCATTCTTTTGCTTGTGGATAACTAGTTTTTCATCAGCATTTATTGAAGAGACTGTCCTTTCCCCATTGTGTATTTTCAGCACCCTTCTGAAGGATTAGTTGACCATACGTGTGTGGGTTTATTTCTTGTTTCTCTATTTTGTTCTACATGTCTGTTTCTATGCCAGTATTATACCATTTGATTGCTAAAAATTTTTAATAATTTGGAATTAGGAAGTGTAATGCCTCCAGCTTTGTACTTTCTCCTCAAGATGGTTCTGAATATTCAGTGTCTTTAATGGTTTAATGTGAATTTCAGGATTTATTTTTTTCTATCTGTGAAAATGCCATTCGAATTTTGATAGGTATTGCATTTAATCTACTGATTGCTTTGGGTAGTATGGACATTTTAACAATATTCTTCCAATCTATGCATTGTGGATACCTTTACATTTATTTGTGCCTTCTTCAATTTCTTTCATCCGTTTGTAATACCCTTTAATGTACAGATCATTCACGTCCTTGGTTAAATTTATTCCTAAGTATTTTATTCTTTTTGATGCTTATCATAAATGAGATAAACAAAAATACAAAGGATCATAAGAGACTACTATGAACAATTAACAAATTGGATAATCTAGAAGAAACAGATAAATTCCTAGAAACATACAACCTATCAGGATTGAATAATAAAGAATTAGTAAATCAATTTTAATTGTATTTTTTTAATAAATAGACTATATTTTAGAGCAGTTTCAGTATACAAAAAATTCAGAAGTACAAAGAGTTCCCATATACTTTCTCACCCCACACCCATAGGTTCTTCTATTAATAACACTTTGCATTAATGTGGTATACTTGTTATAATTGATGAGCCAATATCAATAGTCTATTATTAATCAAAACCTATAGCTTATGTTATGTTTCTCTTTTTGTGTTGAACATTCTAGACAGTTTTGACAAATTTAAAAATTAAGTATTTGACATTATAGTATCGTACGGAACAGTTTCACTGCCCTCAAAATTCCCTGTGCTTCTCCTACTCATCTTTCCCTCTCGCTGAACCCGTGGAATCACTGATCTTTTTACAATCTCTACATTTTTTCCTTTTCCAAAAGGTTGTATAGTTGGTATCATACAGTATATGGCTTTTTCAGGTTGGCTTTTTTCACCTAGCAATATTCGTTCAAGGTTCCTCTATGTAGTTTTGTTGCTAGATAACTCATTTCCTTTTATCATTGAGTAATAATCCATTGTAAGGATATACCTCAATTTCTTTATCCATTGACCTATTGAGGAACTTCTTGGTTACTTCAAGTTTTGGCAATTATGACTAAAGACACTATAAACATTTATGTGCAGCTTTTTGTATAAATCTTCATAGGCTTTTACCAGTAATTTTGAATTAGTTTGTTATTTCTTATTTTACCAGAATATTGAATTCATCGAAATTATGATTACTATTATATGATGATCAACATATAATTATCTTCTGTATTTATTCTTATCAGCTATCAGGACAGAGGTTGATTCAGAGGAATATGGAATTCCTTTATGCTACTCAGCAGTTATTGCAGTTGTTTTTGTTTCCCTACCACTCTTTTTTATTCATTGGTTATAAATATTCATGAGATACAAAGCTGAGTGTCACCCCTTATGCCCATGATGTGAGGGACAGATTCATACTGGCAGCATACCCATTATCATAAATTTCTTTTGTATCCCGTGTCCCCCACCCAATTATCCCCAACCTCCCTCTCCCTCCACCTTTCCCCTCCACTCCACTTTGTAGTCCTAGGAATGTTCTCTCCTCTGCAAGTCCAATGCACTACTGTGGTCTTTCTTTTCTTCTTTCTTTATCTCTCAGCTCCCGTATATGAGTGAGTACATGCAGTATTTATCCCTCTGTGCTTTGCTTATTTCACTCAACCAAAGTTTCTGCAGGTTCATCCATGTTGTTGAAAATGTGAGTATTTCACTCTTTTATGGCAGAGTAGTATTCTACAGTGTATATATCACAGTTTCCTTATCTAATCATCCATTTATGGACATTTAAGTTGGTTCCATGTCTCGGCTATTGTAAATAGAGCTGCGATGAACATGGGAGTGCAGGTATCCCTTTGACATGATGAT
>NW_007734189.1:89067-97475 GCF_000696425.1 Galeopterus variegatus | reverse complement strand
CGTGAGATGAATTTCTAATATGTATTGAAGAAGAAAACAAAGAATGTGTATGTTTTTTCTGCCAGGTCGAAGAGAGGGAATTTATTAAGCTTATTAGAATTTGTAGGCAAAATTCGGGAGAATTACTAATCAAGGACTACTCATGGGAAACCTGATTCAATTAGCATCATGCCCCAGGTGTGTCCCCTCATCACAGGCATACCAGAAGACAAAGCCTATTTACAAGGCTATTTGCATGTAGGCAGAGAGAGAGGAAGAAAATGAAAAAGAGAAGAAATGAATAATAAAGAAAAGAGATGGGAGGGAGGAAAAGGGAAGGGAAGGAAAGGAAAGAAACGAAAAGAAAGGTATATTTTCCTGAACAGATTGTGGGATCTGTCTTTGAAGTGCTAGATCTGAAAGCATGGTAGCAAATGTCTACAGAAGGGGGTGGGGGATGTATCTATAAGTGAGTTAGATTCCAAATTCTGAATCTCTTTTTTAGGGAGTTTATACATTTTGTCAAAAGTAGCTAAATCTAGCATTAGGGGTAAAATCACCCCATGCATACATTTATCTAAATGGAACTTATCCATTATTAATTACAAAACTTGGAGAGGGAGATGAACAAAAAGAGAGGGGGGGGAGAGAGAGAGAGGAGAGAGAGAGAATGAGAAAAAAATCATAAATGGTGAATAGTACCAAAGAGTTTTCCACCTAGTGAGAATTTGAAGGTAGGCAGAAAATTCCTCTCAATCGATGCCAATTCTCTTGTGCCTTTCTGAGTGTGAGCATCTCTCTAACCTTTCTGAGTCCAGTATTTATAAAGGATATATTTATAATTAAAATAAGTAGAGCCCAGACACAAACCACTTGCTTATATGGTGGTTTACCATGGAAAACAGTAAATTAAGAAAACAATCCCATTTACAATAGCATTGAAAAATTTAAAATACTTAGGAATATATTTAATCAAGGTGGTGAAAGACTTATACACTGAAAACTATAAAACACTGACGGTAAAAATTAAAGCAGCCAGAAATATGTGGAAAGACATCTTGTGCTCAAGGATTAAAAGATATACTATTGTTAAAATGTCAATGCTACTCAAAATTATCTATAAATTCATTGTGATCCTTATCAAAATCCCAATGGCATTTTTTATAGAAATAGGAAACAACAGTAACATGCATATAAAGTCCTAGATAATGCAATATAAGAAGAAAAAGAAATAAAAAGTATACAGATTGGGAAGTAAGAAATAAAACATTTTTGTTCACAGAGGGACATAATTTTCTGTGTAGAAAATTAAAAATTAAAAAAAAAATCCTGGAACCAATAAGCAATTACAGCAGGGTTACAAAATACAAGACTAATGGTTAATAAACTAAAGTTAATCACTTTCCATTTTCCTCTATATCAGCAATGAACAAGTGCAATTTGAAATTAAATATGCAATACCATTTACATTAGCACCTCCCAATATAAAATACTTAAACAGCTAACAAAATATGTAAAGATCTGTATGAGAAAAATAAAAAAAACTCAGTTGAAAAAAATTAAAGAAGAACTAAATTGATGGAGAGATAGTCAATGTCTATGGATAAGAAGACTCAATATTGTCAAGATGTCAGTTCTTTTCAACTTGATCTATAGATTTAATGCAATCTCAATCAAAATCCCAGAAAGTTAGTTTATGGATATTGACAAACTGATTTTAAAGTTTATATTGAGTGGATAAAGACCCAGAACAGCCAACAGGTTATTGAAAGAGAAGAACAAAGTTGGACTGACACTACCCAACTTCAAGACATACTGTAAATCTACAGTAATAAAGACAGCATGATATTGGTGAAAGAATAGACAAAGAGATCAATAGCATAGAATGGATAGCCCCAAAATAGACCCACTTAAATATAGTCAACTGATATTTGACAAAGGAAAAAAGGCAAAACAACAGAGAAAAGATTGTCTTTTCAACAAATGGTGTGGGAACAATTGGATATGCATATGTAAAACATGAGTCTAGACACAGACTTTATACTTTTAACAAAATTAACTCAGTATGGATCATAGCTGTGACTGCAAACTGCAAAACTATAAAGCTCCTAGAAGATAAAAGAAAATATAGATGACTTTGGATTTGGTGATGACTTTTTAGTTGTAACACCAAGGGCACAATTCGTGAAAAAAAGAATTAAGTTGGATTTTGTTAAAACAACAAAAAAAATCTGTTCTGCAAAAGACACAGTCAACAGAATGAAAACAGAAGTCACAGACTGAAATAAAATATTTGCAAAAGACCTATTAGATAAAGAACTACTATTCAAAATATACAATGAACTCATAAAACTCAACAATACAACAACAAAGAATCCAATAAAAATTGGACCAAAAGCCTTAACAGACACCCCACCAAAGAAGATACGCAGATGGTAAACAAACATGTAAGAAGATGCTCCACATCATATGTCATTAGGGAAATGTAAAATAAAACAATAAGATACTACTACACAACTATTAAAATATCCAAAAGCTGGAACACTAACATCATCAAGTGCTGGCAAGGATGTGGACCCACAGGAATTCTCACTCATTGCTGATGGGAATGCAAAATGGTACAGTCACATTATGGGTTAAATATGTCCCCCAAAAGTACATGTATTGTAAACTTAATCCTCATCTTAAAAGTGTTAAGAGGATAGGAAACACAATTATGGTATTGGAAAGGTGGGCCTTTTAAGAAGTAATTAAAAGTAAGAAGTAATTAAATTATGAAATCTCTACCCTAGTGAATGGATTAATCTATACACTGAGTAATGGATTGATGATTTAATGGGTGGCCATGGGCACAGTTCTGATAGCTTTACAAGGATAGTGAGTGAGCAGGTTAGCTCTCTCACTCAGCCCATTCTTGCATTTGATGCCCTGCACCACTGTAGAGAGTCAACACCAAAAAGAAGGCCCTTACCAGATGTGTTCCCTGGACTTTGGACTTCCCAGTCTCCAAAATTGTAAATACATTTCATTTATTTTTTGTGTATTATCCAGATTTCTTAAACGAAATGCATTTCATTTATTTTTTATATGTTATCCAGCTTCCATTTATTTTTGTATATTATTCAGGTTTCTGTTATAAGTGTCAGAAATGAAGTAATACAAGTTTTTCCAGAATAGTCCAGCAGTTTTTATAAAAATAAACTTGCACTTTCCGTACAATCCAGAAATCACATTTGGTATTTACCCAATGGAGTTGAAAACATGTCTGCACAGAAGCGTGCATACAGATGTTTGTAGCAGCTTTATTCATAATTGTCAAAACTTGGAAGCAACCAAAATGTCCTTATTAGGTGAATGGACAAGTAAATGGTGGTATATCCAGACTGAGAAACTGAAGCTTTAAATTTCTTGTATTTTATTTAATGTGAATTTAAATAGTGACTAGTGGCTACTGCGGTAGACAGAAAAGTTTTAGAATATTGTAAGAACTAAACAGTGATATAGTAAAAGTAACTACATGTGAGAATTGAAAACAGTATACAGGAAGGGACAAGAGATTTTTTTTTAATCTCATTTGATTTTCAAATTTTAAATTTATTGCATGCATTTTCAAATAAAATAATATTTTGCAAACAAATGTATATTTGTTTAACAACTCCCATGCTAGGCACTTTTTACAAATTATCTCTCTTATCAACAAAGCAATATATACAATTTGTAACATTAATCCTATTTTATATATAAGTGAATCCCAGAGAGATTAATACCTACAGACTTGTAAATAGAACATATAATACTTTTAGTAAAATATCCTGTATATGGGAAGTATTCAGAAAAGTTATATGTGAATGAGTGAATAAAAGAATGACGCATAGAGACAAAGAAGTTTGCATTTTGTGGTAAGCTTGTGTAAATTTTCATTCCAGTATATAAATACACATTCATCTCCTTTTGAAAGTGTATAACATGCTTCTTCTTTATTAATTCATCTTTATTAATTCATTTTATAGTGGTACAAACAGCTATCTTATCTTGGGCAAGATAATTCGCCACTCTTTTAGTCATTCTCCTTGATTTAAGAATGGGGGTAGGAATATAGAAAATGGAAGGTTGAAATGAGAAGACTTTATGACTTAAAAAAAAAAAAGCCTCAATTAATGCCTTAGACATAGGGAAGGTGCAGTAGATTGTAATAGCTGATATTATTTTTTTTTCATTAATTCAGGATTTGGAACACATCAGGGAAAATATGATTATATTTCTCAATATATAATCTTGAATTTTTATAGACATTGTGCTGACCTGCCTATTAGATCTAATTTGCAGCACCATGATATTTCAATATAGTTTTCAGCTTTGTTTTTAAGATTTCCCCTTATATTAAATATATCTGTCATAGATACTCTGTCTCTGGATAAATAACCTCTTTATTTTAAAAATAAATTGCACTATATTATTTGCTCAAATCTGTAACACATCGCATTTCCTTTCTGTTTCTCTCTGTTTTTAGTAATGTTCTAGGCTGGCAATTTAGCATAATAAGTTATTTTAGTTAAAAGTCTGTTTATTACCTTTTTTAGAATCAATATGATTGAGGATCTCATGGATGACTTTTTCAATATGAAACAAATTCAATACAAGTGATAAAGAGCTATGCATTGATGATGTGCTGGAACTCTGCTGTAGCAATCCTCTGTGCAGCACTTTATGTTCACTGATTCCTTTTGTTCTATTTCCTGGATATTGCTAATGTTTATGGAACTGCACTGGATGACAGTAAATTGATCTGAATTGAATTTACTTTTTACCCTTTTTTCTGCTTCTGAAAATGATGCTTATTTTTCAAGGCATGACTGTGTTACCATTACTTCTTCATTTGCCCATTATTCTTCTATTAATGTTATATTATTAATCTCAAAAGTAAAATTACTGAGAATAATAAACATTTAAAATAATAATGACTATTACATACTATTCATTTGACACACGTCAGGATCTAAGTTATGAACTCTGATGTGTGTGAGTGTACACACACGTAATTAATTTATATGTATGTATAAATGTATGTATAAAATAAGTAAGGGCCTCATACTGCCCTTTAATAGATACACCCATTCCCAATCTATAACCTCTGGCAACAACTAATCTGTTTTCCATTTCTATAATTTTGACATTTCAGTAATTTAATACATATTTTATAATAGTTCAACAATTTAATGGAAAAATGTAATTAAAAGGTAATAAAGACCATCCCATGAACTTTCTGAAGTATTCTCATATATATTTCTTTTCTCAAAGTAGTACTCTGAGATCGTTTTTATAGTCACTATTTCCAGTGATAAAACTAAGGTGTAGAAGAATTAAGTACCATGCCCCACGTACGTGTTCTACAATGTGCATTCATTACTTCTGTATTTAGTAACAATGAACATATTAAAAGAAAGAGTTTATAAGTTATGAAATGAAGAAATTTCTTTATATATATAATAAATAATCTATCTAATACTTTAGTTAGATTGGCCAGTCACACAAGCATTAAGAGCCACATTGTTTTACAGTGCTTCTTTCCAAGCTTTACTTTGCTTCGTTGCACAATTTTGCATGTAGGGCTACAGTCATGAACACTACACTATCGCGTGGCAACTAATATCACGAAAATCTTTGCCTAGACATGTGGAATATGCTTAGACTGACATTCATATCATATCATATCATATCATATCATATCATATCATATCATATCATTTAAATGATGTAGAAGAAACTTTCTCAATTTCTTACAGAAGGGCCTAGACACTTTTTTAAATTGCATGAAAAGTGTTTTCTTTTTTCTCCTTTATCAGTATTATTATTCAATATTTTAAACTAAGATTTAATCTTCTGAGTTAATTATGGATTCAATAAAGTTGTAGAAAACAAGAGAGTTGTCATATCATATACCCTTTATCCACTTTCCTCAATAGTAATATCTTGCAAAAGTAAAGTACAATATTAAAACCAAGTTATTAAAAATGATACATACAGCAAGATACACAACATCCCCATCATAACAAGAATACCTCATATTGCCATTTTATAGAAACCTCCATCTCCCCCGTCCTTATGATACATTCTCCATTACCGCATTTTTACCATTTCAAAAATGTTATATAAATAAAATCATATAGAATATGACCTTTTGGAAATGGCTTTCTTCACACAGTATAGTTCTCTGGAGATTTATTCAGTTTATTCTGTGTATCAAGAGGAAAGGAAAATGTATTATTTATCCATATATTTACTATTTCCCATGTTATTTCTTCTTTCCTGATGTTCCAAGTTTTCTTCTAGCACCACCACATCACTTTTGTTAGAGAACTGCTTGTAGCCATTTTTTTATGGTAGATCAGTCAGTGACAAATTCTCTTGGTTTCCTTCATCTGAGAATATCTTGATTTACCCAAATTCTGAATGATATTTTCACTGGATATAAAATTACAGGTGACAATTCTTTTCTTTCAACTCTTGAAAAATGTTACACTACTTTCATCTGGCCTCCATAATTTCTGATGAGAAATCCCCTGTCATTCAAATGGTTTTTCTTTTATAAGTAAGGTGCAATGCTCTTTTGCAGATTTCAAGATATTTTCTTTCTCTTTAATTTTCAAAAGTTTGGCTATAATATGATTATTGTACTTGGACTCTACTCAACTTCTGAAATCAATAAATGACTGTCTTTTGTCCTGTCCCTGAAGTTTTGTTGATTGATCAATTGATTAATTAATTAGTCTTTATTTATTTATTTATTTATCTATCTATTTATTTATTCATTCATTTGTTTGTTCATTCATTCATGCATTTATTCGTCCATTCATTTAATATTTATTTATTTATTGCAAATATTCATGAGCTACAAAGCTGATTGTCCCCCCAGCTGCCCATGATGTGAGAGCCAGATTCATTCTGGGGGCATATCCATCACCAGAAATTACTTTTGTACCCTTAGTCCCCTCCCAATTATCCCCCAACCTCCCTCTGCCCCACCTTCTCCCCTCCACTCCAATTTGTAGCCCTAGGAATGTTCACTGCCTCTGTTGGATCACGGAACTACTATGGTCTTTCTTTCCTGCCTTCCTTTCTCTCTTAGCTCCGAAACATGAGTGAGTACATGTGGTATTTATCCCTCTGTGCTTTGCTTGTTTTACTCAACATAAGTTTCTCCAGGTTGTTGCAAATGGGGTATTTCATTTTTTCTGGAAGAGTAGTATTTCATAGAGTGTATATACCACAGTTTCCTTATCCAATCATCTATTGATGGATATTTAGGTTGGTTCCATATCTTGGCTATTGTAAACAGAGCTGCAATAAACATGGGAGTGCAGGTATCTCTTCAACATGATGATTTCCATTCCACTGGATACATACCCAGAAGATGGATTTCTGCATCATATGGAAGACCTATCTGTAGTTGTTTGAGAAACTTCGAAATAGTTTTCAAAGTGGTTGCACTAATTTACAGTCTCACCAACATTGTAGGAGTGTTCCTTTCTCTCCACACCCTGACCAGCACTTATTATTCAATGTCTTTTTGATTATAGCCAGTCTAACTGGAGTGAGGTGGTATCTCAATGTGGTTTTAATTTGCATTTCCCTGATGACTAGTGAAGTTGAGCATTTTTTTCATGTATCTGTTGGCCATTTGTATGTCTTCCTTTGAAAAATGTCTATTCAGCTCCTTTGTTCATTTTTTTTTATTGGCTTATTATTTATTTATTTATTTATTTTACTGTATAATTGCTTGAGTTCAATGCATATTCTGGATATTAGTCCCTTGTCAGATGCATAGTTAGCAAAAATTTTCTCCCACACTGTAAGCTGTCTTTTCACTCTGTTGATTGTTTCTTTTGCTGTGCAGAAACTTTTTAGTTTGATATACTCCTATTTGTTTACCTTTTCTTTTGCTGCTTGTGCTTTCGGTCTCATGTTCATAAAGCCTGTGCCCTGACCTAACTGCTGAAATGTTTCACCTATATTTTCCCTTAGTAATTTTACAGTTTTGGGTCTTATACTTAGGTCTTTAATCCATTTTGATTTGATTTTAATGTATGGTGAGAGATGCATTTCAATCTCATTCTTCTGCAGATGTATATCGAGTTTTCCCAGCACCACTTGTTTAAGAGGCAATCTTTTCCCAAATGTAGATTTTTGTTGCCTTTGTCTAATATCAGATGGCTATAGGCCTGAGGAGTGACATCTGGGTTCTCTATTCTACTTCACTGTTCTGAAAGCCTGCATTTATACCAGTACCATTGTGTTTTGATTAAAACAACTTTGTAGTATATTTTGAAGTCAGGCAGAGTTATGCCTCCATATTTGTTTTTTTTGTTTGTTTTTTTTTTCCTTTTTTCGTGTCCGGCAACGGACCGCAACCCTCAGTGTCGCGCCCGTAC
>NW_007734189.1:81208-88339 GCF_000696425.1 Galeopterus variegatus | reverse complement strand
ATTTTCACAATGATAATTCTTCCAATCCAAGAGCATGGAATATCTTTCCATCTTTTTGTGTATTCTTTAATTTCTTTCAGAAGTGGCTTGTAATTCTCATTGTAGAGATCTTTCACCTCCTTGGATAAATTGATCACTAGGTATCATATATTTTGGTGACAATTGTGAATGGGCTTACTTTCTTTATTTCTCTTTCTGTTAATTCATTATTTGCATATATAAATGCTACTGATTTGGGGGCATTTTTTTTGTATACTGGAATGTGACTGAAGTTATTAACCAGCTCTAGGAGTTTTTTGATTGAGTATTTAGGCTTTTCTATTTATAGTATCATGTCATCTGCAAATAGGGAAAGTTTGACTTCATCTTCTCCAAACTGGATTCCTTTTATTTCTTTCTCTTGCCTGTTTGCTCTAGCTAGTGCCTCCAGTCCTGTGTTGAATAGATGTGGTGAGGGTGGACATCCTTGTCTTGTTCCTATCCTTTGGAGGCCTTCAATTTTCCCCATTCAGAATGATACTGATGGTGGGCTTATCATAAATGGCTTTTATTGTGCTCAGATATTTTCCTTCTATACCTAATTTGTTGAGAGTCTTTATCATGAAGGAATGTTGAATTTTTTTCAAGTGCTTTTTTAGCATCTATTGAGATAATCATATGGTCTTTGTCCTTGAGCTTGTTGATGTGTTGTATCACATTTATTAACTTTCATATGTTGAACCATCCTAGCATGCCAGGGATAAATCCCACTTATCATAGTGTATAATTTTTTTAATATGTTGCTGTATTCTAATTGCTAATATTTTGTTGAGGAGTTTAGCATGTAGGTTCATCAAGGATATTGACCTATAATCTTTTTTTTGTTGTATCTTTATCTGGTTTTGATATCAGAGTTATGTTGGCCTCAAAGAATGAGTTTGGGAGAGTAGTGTCTGTTTCAATTGCCTGGAATAGTTTTATGAGAATTGGTATTAACTCCTCTTTAAAAGTTTGATAGAACTGAGCTGTAAAGCCGTCCAGACCTGGACTTTTTTTTGATGGAAGATTGCTAATTACTGCTTCAATCTCCTTGCTTGTTATTGGTTTGTATATGTTATATAATCTCTTCCTGGTTCAGCATTGGTAATTTGTATGTGTCTAGAAACTTATCCATATCTTCCAGATTTTCAAATTTGTTGTCATACAGTTGTTTATAATAGTCTCTAATGATTCTTTTATTTCTGTGGTATCTGTTGTAATGTCTCCCTTTTCATTTCTGATTTTTATTTGAGTCTTCTCTCTCCTTTTTGTTAATCTAGCTAATGGTGTGTCTATTTTGTTTATCTTCAGGAAGAATCAGCTCTCTACTTCTTTATTGCATGGCCAACTTTTAGTTTTGTTGATCATTTCTATTGTTTTTAGGATATCTATTTCATTTAGTTCTGCTCTGAATTTAATTATTTCTTTCCGTCTACTGCCTTTAGGTTTGGATTGTTTTGATTTTCAAGTTCTTTGAGGCAAAGCATTAGGTTGTTTCTTTGGAGTCTTTTCATTTTTTTTTTTGATATAAGCATTTACTCCAATAAATTTACCTCTTAGTACTGCTTTTGTGGTATCCCACAAGTTTTGGTATGATGTATCTTTATTTTCATTAGTTTCTAGAAATTTTTTTGATTTCCTGTTTAATTTCCTCTTAGACCCATAGGTCACTCAGGAGTCTATTATTTATTTACCACATATTTGTATATCTTCCAGCAATTTGTTTATTGTTTATGTCCAGTTTTAGTCCATTGTAGTTTGAAAAGTCTGTTGGAATGATTTCATTTTTAAAAAAAATTGCTGAGACTAGATTTGTGACCTAATATGTGGTCTATCCTGGAGAATATACCATGAGCTGATGAGAAGAAAGTGTATTCTTTAGCTGTTGGTGAATTGTTCTGTATATATCTACCAACTGCATTTGGTCTAGGGTGTAGATTAAATCCTGTTTCTCTTTGTTCACTTGTTGACTGGAACTTCTGTCCCATCATGAGAGATGGGTGTTCAGATCACCCACTATTAATGCATTAGGTCCTGTCTCCTTTAGGTCTAAGAGTGTTTGTTTGATATATCTAGTTGCTCTGGTATTGGGTGCATACATGTTTATGATTGTTATGTCTTCTAGCTGGATAGTTCTCTTTATCATTATATTATGTCCTTCTTTGTCTTTTTTAATGTTTTTTGGTTTAAAATTTATTTTGTCCAACATAAGAATAGCTACTCCTGCTCATTTTTGTTTTCCATTTGCATGGTATATCTTTTTCCAGCCGTTCAGTTTTAGTCTATGAGTGTCTTTACAAGTGAGGTGGGTGTCTTGAAGATGGTATATACTTGGGTCTAGCTTTTTAATCCAGTCAGTTTGTCTGTATCTTATGAATGGGGAGGTTTGTCCACTCACATTTAAAGTAGTTATTGAGAAGTGTGTTTAGTTCCTGTCACTTAATTGCTACTTGTTTAGGTGGTTTTAATATATTTTGATCATTATTTCCCCTTTTATTTCTCTTCTTCAATGTGAGTTTGGAATTTAATGTGGAATGATTTACCTTCTTTCTCTTTCTTGCTGGCATTTTTGTTTTAACTGTGGGTTTTGCTCTTTCTTGTGTATTTGTGATGGTTGTCACCACCTGAATGATTTCAGATGAATGACTCCCTTGAGAATTTCTTGCAGGGCTGGTTGTGTGTTGGTAAACTCCCACAACTTGTTTGTCTGGGAAATACACTATTTCTCCCTCATTTCTGAAGGAGAGACTTGCAGGGTAAAGAATTCTTGGATGGTAGTTTTTTTTGTTTTGTTTTGTTTCTTTTATTATTTTGAATATATCATTCCATTTTCTTCTGGCCTAAGGGTTTCAGTTGAGAAGTCTGCTCTTAGTTTGTTGGGGGTTCCCCTATAAGTGACCCGATGCTTTTCTCTTACTGCTTGTAGAATTATCTCTTTGTCTTTGAGCTTTGCAAACTTAACTATAATATGTCTTGGGGAGGATCTTTTTGGGTTGAATCTGTTTGGGGACCTTTGAACTTCCTGGATCTAAACGTCTGTATCCTGCCCTACACCTGGGAAATTTTCTGTTACTGTTTCATTGGGTAGGTTTTCACACCTTTTCCTTCCTCCTGTCTTTCAGGAATACCCACAAGTTGGATGTAACAGCACTTGAGGTTGTCTGCTATCTCTCTTATGTTTTCCTCATTATTTTAAATTATTTTTTCCTTTTTCTTTATTTGCCTGAGTTATTTCACAAAGACCATCCTCAGGCTCTGAAATTCTTTTTTCTGCTTGCTCTACCCTGCTGTTTGAGCTCTCAGTTGTATTTTTTCTTTCATTGAATAAGTCTTTCCTTTCTAGAAGTTCTGCTACCCTATTTTTATGGTATTAATCTCTTTGTAGATTTCCTCCTTCATATTCTGGATGTTTTTTTTTTTTTTCTTGTTTCATTGTGTTCTCTTATTGAGTCTTCCTTTATTTCTTCAAGTTTTCTTAAGGTCATTGATCAAAATTTTTTTTCAGACATTTCAAGGATTACCTGTTCCTTGGAGTCTGACTTTGGGGCATTACTGTATCCTCTTGATTGTGTAATTTCTTCTTGATTGTTTGCACTTCTAGTATTTTTTTCACTGGCACTTGGTCATTTGGTAGGGGGTTTGCTTCTTCTATTACACTGAGGTTGGCTGTGGAGTAGCCCTGGTTGTTACTGTGGGGGTTGAATTGTCTTTGCCTGACAGTAGGTGTGGTGGTGGTTGTTTTAAACCACCTTGTTTCCAGTTTGAGACTTTGTGATCATTGAATGAATCACTAGTGCCATGGAGTTCTGCTGGGCCAAACTCAGTGGGTCACATCTGTAGGCTGGTGCTCCTCCTCTTGGTCTGAGGCAGGGTGAGGAGTCATGTCCAGCCACATGGTTCCAGTTGCTGGTGCTGGTGCCAGCCACTTCTGGTGGGCTCACCTACATGGTGCCGGCTCAGGGTGTGGGGCAGGGCTTGGATCTCTCCCCCACCTGGGTCTGTGGCAGTGGGCGAGGGGGCCATGTGGAGCCGTGTGGTTCCACTGGCTGGTGCTGCTGCTACCAGTGGGCTCACCTGCACGATGCTGGTTCAGGGCATGGAGGCTGGGCCTGGAGCTTCTCCCCTGCCTGGGTCCCTGGTGGCAGGGTGTGGGGGCTGTGTGGAGCCACACAGTTCTGCTGGCTGGTGTTGCCAGCCACTTCCCTGATTATTTCTTTTAGTACTTTTCAATTTCACCCTGATCATCTCCTTCCATAAGTCAGATAATATGAATATTAGATCTTTGGTTAAAGTTCCACAGGTCCCTAAAAATGGTTTCCTTTTTTCTTTGGTATATATTTTTCTCTATTGTTTAGGCAATGTAATTTCTATTGCTCTTTCTTCAAGTTCACTGATTTTTTTTGTTGTTGTTTTGTTCTGCTCAACTCTGTTGTTGACTCTATTGGGTTTTTAAATTCCAGTTATTGTATTTTTCTGTTCTAATATTTATATTTAGTTCTTTATAGCTTTCATTTACTTTTTTGAGACTCTACCTTTTATTTGTTTCAAGTATTTTCATGATTGTGTGTTGAAGAATTTTTATTACGGCTGCTTTAAATTTTGATCAGACAATTCTAACATCTCAGTCATCTTGCTATTGATTTCCTTTTTTATGAAAATTATGATTTTGGGGATCTTTGTATTATGAATGATTTCCAGCTGAAGCCTGGGTATTTCAGGTACTGTTATGAGACTCTGAATCTTTCCAAATCTTCTTTGTTGGCTGGCTTCTACTGGCATTACTCCAGCAGAGAAATGGGTAGGGATACCTGGTTACTTCTACATAAGGGTATATATCCACATTCCTCACTTGGATGCTGTTTACACTCAGGGTCAGGCACCATGTTACTGATGGGTGGTGGTGGGATTTCTGGCCCCTCTCTAAGTTGCACTCTCTCTCTCTCTCTCAACACACACACACACACACACACACACACACACACACACACTCTCTCTTTCCAGTTGCTCTTAGAGAGAAAGGTACATCTACTCCATCTTCTGAAAAATAAAAGTCTCCTTAGGATAAGTCAGGATTCTCCAGAGAGGCAGAATCAACAGGGTATGTTATAAATATATGAGAGGAAATTTATTAGAATTAGCTCCCTTGGTTATGAAGAAATATCCCACCATAGGCCATCTGCAAACTGGATGCTGGTAGCATGGCTCAGTCCAAGTGCAAAAGCGTCAAAACCATGGAAGTCAATAGAGTCTTTGGTTTAAGTCCTGAGACCCAAAGCTGAAGAGTCTTGAGCACTGATGTCCACAGACAGGAAAGAAGAATGTATCCAGCTCTGGCAGATAAAGAAACGGACTCATGTTTTTTGGTTTTTTTTTTTCCCCTTTTTTTGTTTTCCTCAGATCCCCAATGGATTGATGGTTCCTGCAATATTGAGGGTAGATCTTTCCCACCCAGCCCACTCAGGCTTTCATGCTAATCTCTTCTGGAAACACCCTCATGGACACACCTAAAAATATAGCTTTACCAGGTTCTTCAGTGTCCTTTAATCTAATTCAGTTTACACCTAGAATTAACATTCATACTAATATATAACACATTTATACTTACTTTAATTATTTTCTGATTCTAAGATAGGTAGAATTCTTTTATGGACTGTAATACTATTGTAGGCAATTGAAAAAACCCGTGCATTTTGCCAGTCATTTAATTAACACATGTGGTTTAACAGACAAAATATAAACTTTCACGAACTTTTACAGGCTCACATTTCACACTGATTTTTATTTAAAGGCCAGGAGATATTTTAAGTATATTAAAGCAAAACTAACCTAATTCCAAGCTTGATCTTTACATTATATTCCCTGTTGAAGATAGTCATTAATATTCTTCTCGTTCCAAGTTTCGATACTTTAGTAGCTTCTGTGTAGACAGGAAGAGATGAGCTGTAGCTTCACCCTCTCCTTCTGTCATCAGTGTTTCCTTTTAAATATTTTTAGTATATTTTTCATAAGAAACTTGCATTTAGATATTTATAATTAATTAAAGCTTTATCTTTATTGGACATGGAGATAGTTTGAAATTTGTCTCTTCAAGTTTGTTTCCATGAATGCACATTAAGCTAATACAACATTTGTAATATTACACAAAACTTAAAAAAATCATTTAATATTTGTATTTATTGACATTTCTGTGTTATATCTATTTGACAATAAGTACACTTAAAGCTTTGAAAAATTACAAATAAATTGTTTCCTCCATTTTCCAATTCTACTGTTAAAATTCTGGTTTTAGACATGTCAGTCCAAAGTATTAATAACAAGAAAGTTCCATTGCTCATGATCAGATGGTACAGTGGGTGATTCTGTCTAGTCAAAAAACAAAAAGACATGAAAAAGGTTGATGGTGTCATAGAGTTGTCACATGAGATGCTCAAATGAATGCTGTAATCTGCCTCTGGCTGGTGTGGAGGAGTATGTGTCTGTGCCTCTCAAGTTTCTGACAGAGATTCTGATATTCACAAGTTCTGTAGCCCAATCAAGGCAATGTTCACTTTTCTCAACTGTCATCACCCTGAAATTATCAGACATATGGTCCCATTTTAGCAACTCTCAAAGATTTCTGTCAATCTAAATCATTTGCTAGGACACATGGATATAAGCAATTTGTGATTCTTGTCTACTAATTTTCAATCAGCATTTTATCTTTTCTTTTTTTGTGAATTATTCAATCTGTGGCTATTGCTCTTGAAAATGAAATGTAGGACATTTTGCAAAATGATTCCTAATATATTTCAGATCACCTAGCATTCATAAATGCATACTGATGGTAGAAACTTTCATAGCCACATGCCTCATTTGACCTTAACATGGTATATTTCACAAAAGACAATAGAACACTCCAACAGCTGCTATGAAGCTTTTTAAAATAATCTAATTTCAATCAACTAAATGCCCTGTAGTCACAAATAGAAGTGAAATTTTAAAAGATTCTATATTGATATAAATTGTTAAAAAAATAGAAATGAAAATATGGCCTCATATATAAGAGAAAAAAATCTATCTCTCTATTTCTCTCTTTCTCTCAGTTACTGTACACACACACACACACACACACAC
>NW_007734189.1:72938-80208 GCF_000696425.1 Galeopterus variegatus | reverse complement strand
AAATAAATAAATAAATAAATAAACTTACTTATATGCTCTGTTCCTGGATACATGTGAAAATGTCTGTGATGATTTGGTTCAGTGTTACCAGTAGATATCTAATATAGAATTTATGACTTTACTGAAGTTGTATTCTAAATTCCTCTACAAGAAAGAATAGAGGTTTCAAAACCTGAAAACTTATATTATAGTACTGATTTCCAAATGTGTGAGGATAACAACTCCGTTATGTAATTTTAACAGTTATTTCTTAATACAAGAAAGAATAGAGGTTTCAAAACCTGAAAACTTATATTATAGTACTGATTTCCAAATGAGTGAGGATAACAACTCCGTTATGTAATTTTAACAGTTATTTCTTAATTGTGAGATAATATATGGACATATATTTTGGAAATGTTCTTAAATGATCACATAAACTGTTCTTATGTTCTCATAACTTTGCAAATAGAAAGTTCCTGAAAATAAAGAAGGGTCTCACTTAAAGTAAGGTGCTTCTTAGAGTAAGGTATGATCATGTGATTTGCTCATGTCAATGAGATAGGAGTGTATGGTGCTTCTAGTTGGAAACGTTTAAAACGTGATTTTTCCATCTTCTCTTTCCTCTGTGCTACTCAGAGACTTCATACTTTCCTTATATCTCAGTCACTGAGGTCCATATGGAGCAAAGTTTTCTTCTGGCCAGTACTGGACATATAGTATGAGCAAGAAATAAACCTTGTTGCTTTAAGTCACAAGATTTGAAGGATGTCTGATGCCTAGATTACCACAACTTAAAATTTTAAAACCACTTAAATGTGGGCTTAGTTCAACCGTGATTTCAGAATAAAATAGTGGCACATATTTCAACTGGGAAGTATAATTACAAGGGCTAAAAAGCTGTAATAATTCAGTTATGTATCTCAGTATCACCTTACATTCCATTGCTTATAAATAATGACATACCAAGCTATGTATGAGCATAAGGCAAAAGGAAAAGTGTGAAACCCTTTATATATTGTTTAATGAATCTTAATGGTCAATTATTTCAGAATATAAAGGTGATTAAATATATTTGAAAATTAAAAAGTATATTTATTAGAACTGACAACACTTTTAAGTTTAAATATTCCATTTATACAAAAATAAAATTTATTATAATTACATATTCTTGGTTTAATGAAAGCAAACTTATCAATAATATTTAAAAAATCTATTTCTTATTCATTTTAGTTGAGAAATCTGCTATGTTTGACACCTTTTCTTGACCAAATTAAAAATTATTTAATTAACTTCAGCTTACTGAAACTTCTTTCACATGACACCACTGTAACTGGTGTTAAAATAGTTCTCAAAGCCACTTCTAAATTTAGATCAGATTGCACTAGGGAAAATTTTTGAATAAATTTTGGAAAATCAAAACATTATGCTGATTTTATATTACAAAGTATTGAGACTGCATGCTATTTAAAACTATTTTAGATGAAATTTCTACAAGGACTAAAATTGTCAATATATTTAAGAAGCAAGTAAGTAGCTGCTTTTTGTAAATCAGATGTATTCATTAAAAATAACTCTGTTTAAAATTTAAAATATGAAGATGCTTTGTTTAATATTTTATACTTCCATTTCAAATGTGAATTAGATGTATATACTCATCTTAATTTCTACTGGATGCACAATTCAGCCATAATAATTGATCCTATTATTGAGTGACTTTTACATTTCCATTTTTTTTCTTTTTTGATTATTCCACATTTAAGAAGTATATTTGTACCTCTTGTTGAAGTTTACTCTCAACAAGTATACTTTCAATATGTCTTTCTCTCACTGTAAGCAAAGGGATAGGCCTTCTATTAAACATGCTCCTTGATATATAGTTATATTTTTTGACTGTACAGATTTACAAATGTCTATCATTAGTTTCAAAATATAATCCCACAGCTAAATTGCACAAAAATTTGTAATCTAATTGTACCTAGATACTTTCAATTTCAGCATAATGTATTTTGTCATTTTGTGCTATATCTTCTAATATTTGATAAACATCTTTATTTATAATGTTCCTTGCTTGCATTTGATCCTGATGCCCCCTGGGTATTCATAAGAATTTTTAATGTAGGTTTTAGAACAGTCATAAGAATACTTCATCATTTCATTGAATTCACAGAAAAGGTGTGTACATTTTTACAGGCCAGATCATTATATTTAAATCACGGAAGTAGCATTTTTGTGTATTAAATTAATATTATGAGCTAAGCAAGGCACAGATTAAGTATTATCATCATTTGAGGGAGGAGGTAATTATCTGTGCTCACTTGAGAACATCTACTGCATTTGCTCCACTATTATCCATGGCTTCAAGAATTTTGAATGTCAACAATGAATTTTTACAATTTATTAATTGTTCATAAGTTAGAATACATCTAGTCTGTTGTACTTTCAATAAAGGCAGTTAAGCTTTACTCTGTTGTGATGATATCATTCTTATTAGTGACATACCTAATAATCTGACCCATTTGTTCATGATGGGCTCTATTTGGCATATAATCAAAAAGTAAGAAAAAGCATTTTGCGTATTTTGCTTTATGATTACCTATCTTAACTTTATAATGACCCATAAGTTCGACTAAATTTAAAAACATTCCAGGATTTGGACCTAAAAAAATGCTTGTGATCTTCTAAGGTGTAAATTATTTTTTGTATAAAACATAACAAAATCTGAAATAACTTTCATTCTACTGTTTTTGTTTTTCTGATATTATAGGCATCTGCAAAGAGTCATCTATTAAAATATGTTTGATTATTTTTAAAAACGCACTTCCAATTTATAAAAGCAATAAAATGAGAATTAAAATTTTTGGAGTTTCAACTTCTGTGTAAGTCCTTCCAGTCTTTGAAACTTATTTTGAATTGCAAATATTAGATTCTGTGTTTTTACTGCTAAAAAGAATGCCTGGAAAACAAAATAAACACAACTATTCTTTGGAATAAATGAAGCAGTCATGATGCATATCTTAACCATTAGAATATTGTTTCTAAATAATCTTTTGAAAATTTTTAGCTATCATGTAAAATAGACTTTATAAAATCTGCATCTTCTCTTTGATTTGGTCATGTTCTATTAAAATCATTTTTAATGATTTTTAATAGATGCAAGGATTGTTCAACATATGCAAATCAATACATGTGATACATCACATCAGCACAATCAAGGACAAAAGAGATAGACTTTATAAAATCTGCATCTTCTCTTTGATTTGGTCATGTTCTATTAAAATCATTTTTATTTTATTGGAAACCATAAAAATAAAGTGTCCATATAAACTAAATGTCCATTTAGTGTCCATGAAGAGGATTATTAAATTTATTACAAACATCATCTTTTTTTCCAACTCATACTCATGTTCACCAGTGTCTGAAATTTCTAATATTACCCTTTCTTAATTATTTTCACTATAAAATGAAGAAAATTCATTAGTTAACTTATCAATGTTAGAATACATTATTTTTAGTGGGTAAAGTATTATATTTTTCTAGCAAAACTTGTAACTTCCCCTAATTTGGGGACTGATGTCTGCACACATTTTTCTTCTGGTCCTAAACACTGCACTACTTGGCTTTTTAGGTGTCTTATCTGTCTAAGAGTTTTAGTTTGCATTTAAAATATATGTATTTTAAATTAATATGGTGTTTTGTAAGAATAATTACATTATATAATAAATAATAAGTATTTTATACTATCTAATTTGATTAACATAATTTACAATATTTAATGATAAAAGAGTTGTACATTAAACTTGTACAGTTTTTAAAAATTAATAATTAGCCATACACACACACTGCATAAAATTACATTTCAGATTCCCACACAAATTTGGTGGAAAAAATGAGGAAAATATATCTCTGAATAATGAAACAATGGGTAACACTGTACTAATTATGACTGTTGTAAGTGGATTTTATATATATAGATATACAAACAGGTGTGTGTGAGTGTGTGTGTGTGTGTGTGTGTGTTTAAGTGTGTGTATTCATGGTAAGTTTGGTATTTTCCTTGAAAGGTAAGTAATTTTAAGAAAATATTTTATATTTTATCAAATTTCATAATGAGAGAATAACCTCCATCAGAAGAAATTACAAGTGAGAGGTTTTTTTTTTTTTTTATTTTTTGGCATTCAGCCTGAATCATCTCTTCCCATTTGCATGACTCTCAGTGGTTGGATCCCATCTATTTAAAATATTTTACGCTTTGTTTATTATGAAATTTTGCATTAATTTATTATTAAATATTACCTGAATTAAATTACTATTTATTTTGATTACTGAGGTTTTCAGTGACCTTAAATTTTGTGCCTGAGGTGAGTACCTCACTCACCTCACCCTTAACTTGGCAATGCTTCAGCCTGATATATAACTGGTGTTTGTGTTTGTTTGGTTTTGTTTGTATTTTTATTTTTTAATTGAGTTAAGTGACTTGTAGGCTTATTAATCTTAGAGTATGGAAAATTTCAACTGTATACATCATATTTGTATGTGAATTTTGTTGTATGCCACTTCTGCTATTCTGAAACTGTTAAGAATAATGTCATTTAAATACTTTTATTCTAAAGGAAACCAAGATGTAAAGCTGACAATATTATCTCTGTATATAAATATGTGCTATAAATATATATATATATATTATTGATAGTTTACAATAAATATTGTTTAGGATATTTCAGTTTACTTTGCTTGTTGAACATATTCTAAAATGGCCATTTTAAATCAGGAATTATATTACAATTATTTATGCCCTAGGAAGCCAAAGAAAATCTAATAAAAAGAAAGTGTACTTTTCATTGATATTCAAGGTAATGCTTAAAAATAACAAATTTTTGAAGAAATTACATCAATATATAATTGTGTTTTTCTCTAGTTTTCATTTTTGCAAAAGGGATATAGTTATTTGGCCATCTCATATTAGCAGCTTTCTAATATAGCCAGAGTCCATAACTCAGTGTCCTCAGTATAGTAATTATTTTGCTTTACCTTGAAATATATAGCCGAAGCATTTACTTCCTTTTAACATCATACAAAGTAATTTATGTTATTATTTTGCTTAAGCCTTCTAGGACTTGTACATCTCTCCAATGATTCCTTCAACAGAGTTTAAATATTCTTCATGTAAAAACACTATGCATTTTTAAGCTGACTCATACAAACTCCGTACTTTAAGTTGTTACTGTGAATGGAATCTTTCCTTTCATGTTTTCTGTTTGGTCATTACTGATGTATAAGAGGGGTTTTGCTTTTTGTAAGAAAACTATTTGGCATCTATGTTAAACTCTTTTGTGAAATCTAATATTTTATAATTGTTGATTGTGTCATAGAATTATTTAAGACAAATCTTACCTTCTAATCCTCACACTTATGTATTTTAATTGCTTTATGGTACCTCCCAGGATTTCAAAAGTTATATGAAGCAATATTATCCATATTTATATATTTTTAATACACTAGAAAATTTACTGCTGTGCCAGTTTAAATACGACGGATTATGAGGCAATAATTGGATCTATAACTAAAGTTCTATAGATAATTAGACCATACTATTAGGTTTCTAAAATATAATGCATATTAGATTTCTCAAATAGATATGGTGTTTATTCTAAATTGTTTTATACCTTTAAGCTAACAAAGAAATTCTCTTTAAGTCTAATTTTTTCTACCATAGACATGTGTCTAAATGTATAACATTATCTTTTCCTCTATAGTTCATTAAATAAATAACCACATTGGGCCGGCCCGGTGGCGCACTGGATAGTGCGCCGCTTGGGAAGCGCGGCGGCGCTCCCGTCCGAGGGTTCGGATCCCACATACAGACCGGCTCCCGCTCACTGGCTGAGCGATGCACGGGAGCAGCGCCGAGGCTTGCGATCCCGTTGCTGGTCCCCGGTCCGGTATGGGGGCAGCACTGAGGGTTGCGATCCGTTGCCGGACACGGAAAAAAGACAAAAGACAAAAAATAAATAAATAAATAAATAAATAAATAACCACATTGATAGGTATTTTTTGAAATAAATTCTACTTGACCATGAAGAATTATTTCTAATATATGTATACATAAGTTAAACGGCCTAGTACATTTTTTTCTATGTGTCTGGTTTGGAAAATAGGTTACTACTAGCTTTCTAAAATATGTTGGACATTCTCTCGTTTTCTGTTTCCTGAAACTATTTATTTAAGAGAGCAATTACTTCTTCCTTGAAAACATGATGATATTTACCTGCAAAATGGAATAGAATCAGGTATTTTATTGAAGGGTAGATATACAGGTCCAAAATATCCAGTTGCAAAAACAAAAATAATAGGTACAACTTATAAGAAACTTATTACTCATGTGTGCCATTTTTTTCAAATACTGTTAACTAATTTTACCATTACAATTCTAGGATATCACTATCATATATATTTTTAAATACTAGTATATTGAGGCAAAAGTAGCTTTCCCAGACAAAAGAAATTGCTAAACACAGAAGAAAGTATTGAGGCTAGACCAAAAGGTAAAGAATACATCCTCTCAGCTCCCAGTCAGAACATCTTTATGGATGGGTCTTGCCTTACAGCTACATAATGTAGGGGTACACTGTAGTTCTCTCCATTATGAACATCTAGTCAGCTATGAAAGTAAATAAAAACTGCTTGAAAACGAAAGATACAACAAAAAAGAAAACTACAGCACAATATCCTTGATGAATGCAGATTCAAAAATCCTCAACAAAATATTAGAAAACAGGACATGGGAGGACATCAAATAGATTATACATCATGATCAAGTGGGATTCATCCCAGGGATGCAAGGATTGTTCAACATATGCAAATCAATACATGTGATACATCACATCAGCACAATCAAGGACAAAAGAGAAAAAAAAGTAGCATCTCAACAGATGTAGAAAAAATCACTTGAAAAAATTCAGTATCCCCTCATGATAAAGACTCTCAAAAATTAGGTACAGAAGGAAAGTATCTCAACACAATAAAAGCCATATATAATAAGCCCACTATCAAATTATCCCTGTTTGCAGATGACATGACCCTTCACATATAGAAATACCTATAACCTCTACCAAAATACTGTTAGAGCTGACAAGCAAATTCAGTAAAGTTACAGGATACAAAATAAATATACAAAAATCAACATTTTTGTACTCCAACAAAAACTAGTAGAAAAATAAATCAAGAAAACAAACCCATTTACCATAGCCCCCAAAAAAAAAAAAAAAAGACAACTAAGAATAAATGTAAA
>NW_007734189.1:71278-72027 GCF_000696425.1 Galeopterus variegatus | reverse complement strand
AAAAAAAAAAATAATGCTGGAGACAATATATTCTGTGACTTCAAATTATGCTACAAAGCTAGGGTAACCAAATCAGTGTGGTAATGGCATAAAAAACAGACAGATTGTCCACTGGAACAGAATAGATGACCTAGAAGTCAATTCACATATAGCCAACTGATCTTTGACAAAGGCACCGAGAACATATGTTGTGAAAAGAACATCCTCTTCAATAAATGGTGGTGGGAAACTGGATTTCCATGTGTAGAAGAATTAAATTAGACCCATACTTCTCACCATATACCAAAATCAGCTTAAAATGAATTAAAGATTTAAATATAAGACCTGAAACAATAAAATTCCTAGAAGAAAGCATAGACAAAACACTTCAGGATGCAGGACTGGGCAAAGACGTTATGAATAAGATCTCAAAAGCACAGGTGACAGAAGAAAAAAATAATCAAATGGGATTATTTCATACTAAAAAGCTTCTGCAGAGCAAAGGAAACAATCAACAGAGTGAAAAGACAACATACAGAATGGGAGAAAATCTTCGTAAAGTATACAGCTGACAAAGGATTAATATCCAGAATATGCAAGGATCTCAGATAACAGTAATGATAATAATAATATGGATAAAAATGGTCAAAAAAGCTAAACAGATGTTTTTTCAAAGGAAGACATGAAGATGGCCAACAGGTACATGAAGAAATGCTCAACATCACTAATCATCAGGGTAATGCAAAACAAAACCACATTGACATAACATC